>NW_027102932.1:0-5000 GCF_036373705.1 Amia ocellicauda
AACACCGGGGCAGTGCTCAGGGGGGTCCCACCTCGTGGCCACCCGGTTTGGGGGGCCATCGGGGCCGGTTCCGAAAATCGCTAAATCTCCCATAGCCAGCCCACGCTCCATCCGATAGAGCAATGCCGGGCGGCCGGCCGGCAACTACGGATCATAACAAATCAACGGGGGCATTTCTCCGAAAACTAACACCGGGGCAGTGCTCAGGGGGGTCCCACCTCGTGGCCACCCGGTTTGGGGGGCCATCGGGGCCGGTTCCGAAAATCGCTAAATCTCCCATAGCCAGCCCACGCTCCATCCGATAGAGCAATGCCGGGCGGCCGGCCGGCAACTACGGATCATAACAAATCAACGGGGGCATTTCTCGGAAAACTAACACCGCGGCAGTGCTCAGGGGGGTCCCACCTCGTGGCCACCCGGTTTGGGGGGCCATCGGGGCCGGCTGAAGAATCGCCCATACTCTGCCATAGGCAGCCCACGGTCCATCCGATCAGAGCAATGCCGGGCGGCCGGCAACCTATGGATCATAACACATCAACGGAGGCATGATAAGAGCATCTTTTATTATCTGCCAAGAAATATAGACCATCACAATGTTCCCCAACTTTCAGCTTCTACCACATCGCTGGGGAGTTTATTCCACTGTGTGACTACTCTCTCTCTATCTCTCTCTCTCTCTCTCTCTCTCTCTCTCTCTCTGTGTGTGTGTGTGTGTGTGTGTGTGTGTGTGTGTGTGTGTGTGTGTGTGTACAGCAGTGTCTCCGGTTTTCCTTTTGGAATGCCTTGAAGCCGGGGGGGCTTTGCACTCATGAGAACATAGGGTGTCCTTGCCCTCCTTTCGCAGCCCAGGGCATTGAGAGATCCCTAGACGGGGAAATTACTTTCAAACTGCAGTACCGAAATGTGTCCGTTAGATGGTAGCATGCACCAAGGAATGAAGGAAAGTGCAAAACAAAATGAAAAGGCACATCGCCTGGGCGAAAAATAATCGTAACAAATCAACGGGGGCATTTCTCCGAAAACTAACACCGGGGCAGTGCTCAGGGGGGTCCCACCTCGTGGCCACCCGGTTTGGGGGGCGATCGGGGCCGGTTCCGAAAATCGCTAAATCTCCCATAGCCAGCCCACGCTCCATCCGATAGAGCAATGCCGGGCGGCCGGCCGGCAACTACGGATCATAACAAATCAACGGGGGCATTTCTCCGAAAACTAACACCGGGGCAGTGCTCAGGGGGGTCCCACCTCGTGGCCACCCGGTTTGGGGGGCGATCGGGGCCGGTTCCGAAAATCGCTAAATCTCCCATAGCCAGCACACGCTCCATCCGATAGAGCAATGCCGGGCGGCCGGCCGGCAACTACGGATCATAACAAATCAACGGGGGCATTTCTCCGAAAACTAACACCGGGGCAGTGCTCAGGGGGGTCCCACCTCGTGGCCACCCGGTTTGGGGGGCGATCGGGGCCGGTTCCGAAAATCGCTAAATCTCCCATAGCCAGCCCACGCTCCATCCGATAGAGCAATGCCGGGCGGCCGGCCGGCAACTACGGATCATAAGAAATCAACGGGGGCATTTCTCCGAAAACTAACACCGGGGCAGTGCTCAGGGGGGTCCCACCTCGTGGCCACCCGGTTTGGGGGGCCATCGGGGCCGGTTCCGAAAATCGCTAAATCTCCCATAGCCAGCCCACGCTCCATCCGATAGAGCAATGCCGGGCGGCCGGCCGGCAACTACGGATCATAACAAATCAACGGGGGCAGTTCTCCAGAAACTAACACCGGGGCAGTGCTCAGGAGGCTCCCAGCTATCAGCCACCCTATCCCGGGACCGATGGGAGCACTTTAAAATTTTCGAGTCAGGGGACCAGACGGCCGAGTGAAAAACTTTGAAAAATTTTCTATCTCCTCACTCCCATTGACTTTGCATTAGGGCGACCAGGCGGCCGGCGGAAAAAAAATCATAACAAATCAACGGGGGCATTTCTCCGAAAACTAACACCGGGGCAGTGCTCAGGGGGCTCCCAGCTATCAGCCACCCTATCCCGGGACCGATGGGAGCACTTTAAAATTTTCGAGTTAGGGGACCAGGCGGCCGAGTGAAAAACTTTGAAAAATTTTCTATCTCCTCACTCCCATTGACTTTGCATTAGGGCGACCAGGCGGCCGGCGGAAAAAAAATCATAACAAATCAACGGAGGCATTTCTCCGAAAACTAACACCGGGGCAGTGCTCAGGGGGCTCCCAGCTATCAGCCACCCTACCCTGGGACCGATGGGAGCACTTTAAAATTTTCGAGTCAGGGGACCAGACGGCCGAGTGAAAAACTTTGAAAAATATTCTATCTCCTCACTCCCATTGACTTTGCATTAGGGCGACCAGGCGGCCGGCGGAAAAAAAATCATAACAAATCAACGGGGGCATTTCTCCAGAAACTAACACCGGGGCTGTGCTCAGGGGGCTCCCAGCTATCAGCCCCCCGGGTCTGGGGGCATTGTTTTTCTTTTTAATCATTTTGAGCATTTCCCCCAGTTTAGAGATGTGTGCCCCTAGACAACCCATTGAGAATAACTATGAAATGTTCTGAAGTTTTGATTTTCAAATGTCGGTGAAAATTGAAAAACGTCATATATTCTTCAAAGGAAGCATGGGGCGATGGTAGGGAGAGTCCCCGCAGCGTGCCTCGGCGGCGATGGGAGCGTTTTCGATGTCCCCGCCCCCCCCCCATAGGGATAGAAGGGGAGTTAGGTGACCAGGCGTCCCGGGTCCCAAAAATCGAAAAATTAATATAGAATGCTTTTTAATCCAGAAATAAAGTAGGGGGCAGTCCTGGTGAGAGTCCCAGCCACAGCCCCAGTGTGTTTTGGAGCCGTTTGGGGCCGGGTGAAAAACTTTGAAAAATGTTCTATCTCCTCACTCCCATTGACTTTACATTAGGGCGACCAGGCGGCCGGCGGAAAAAAAATCATAACAAATCAACGGAGGCATTTCTCCGAAAACTAACACCGGGGCAGTGCTCAGGGGGCTCCCAGCTATCAGCCACCCTATCCCGGGACCGATGGGAGCACTTTAAAATTTTCGAGTTAGGGGACCAGGCGGCCGAGTGAAAAACTTTGAAAAATTTTCTATCTCCTCACTCCCATTGACTTTGCATTAGGGCGACCAGGCGGCCGGCGGAAAAAAAATCATAACAAATCAACGGGGGCATTTCTCCGAAAACTAACACCGGGGCAGTGCTCAGGGGGCTCCCAGCTATCAGCCACCCTATCCCGGGACCGATGGGAGCACTTTAAAATTTTCGAGTTAGGGGACCAGGCGGCCGAGTGAAAAACTTTGAAAAATTTTCTATCTCCTCACTCCCATTGACTTTGCATTAGGGCGACCAGGCGGCCGGCGGAAAAAAATCATAACAAATCAACGGGGGCATTTCTCCGAAAACTAACACCGGGGCAGTGCTCAGGGGGCTCCCAGCTATCAGCCACCCTATCCCGGGACCGATGGGAGCACTTTAAAATTTTCGAGTTAGGGGACCAGGCGGCCGAGTGAAAAACTTAGAAAAATTTTCTATCTCCCCTAGGTGACCAGGCAGCCGGAGCTGATTTTTCTGACCCCTAAAACAATTATTAAAAGGTATTTTTTCGCCAAACTAAGACTTTTAAAATTCAAATAGGATGATTATCTACTGCCCCAGTGGGTTTTTGAACCATTTTAAGCCTTTTTGACAGTTTTCATTTTTCCCCCATTGACTTCAATGGGAGTTAGGTGACCAGTCCTCCGACTTTTGAACCTCTCCTGGGGGGGCTGTGAGCCCCCGATTTCTTTGCAAAGCACGTCATTCGATTCGTCTCAGTCCCCTCTATATACCCCGTGTGTTTGTTTTCTCGAAAAACCCCCGGAACACGGTTTTTTAGGGGGGGGTGGGGGGGGGGTACTTCGGAGCCATTTGGGGGGGGGGTAAACGACATTTCCCGAAATTAATTTTAACACAGCCTTCCTCAGAATCGCTTTTCCAACAAAATCCTTTTTATTTCGAGTCTCTACGATGTTCCTAAGTGGTCGAAACCACTTTTGGACAGTTTTTACACCAAACGGCTCGGGCGCACAGCGGGCCGTGTGCCGATGGGCGGTTCTCGCGGGTCTGAGGCGGGGCTAGGCTGCTCGCGGCGGGCATGGGAGTGCCGTGTGCAGCCGCCACAGTGTTCCAGGCTGTCAGCATTTCTCTACGGTGCCGGGGGAAATACAGGAACTGGGTTTTTGAAGACACTTAGTGCAATGAGAGAGGTCAAAACTGAGCTAAGGGCACTTGCTGGAGGAAAGTGGCTGGGCCCCGCTAGCTCTTTTACGGACACTTTCTGGACTTGGCCCGGGATTTTCAGACGGTTCTTTGCGACTGTCTGATCATCCAGCGAAATGCAAGGGGGGGAACGGTCCCGGCCGCACCCCGCGTTTCAGGCCTCGTCGGCGGCCCGCTCCGGCGGCTGCGCCCGCTAAGTCTTCGCGGCCCGCCGTGGAGAGTGTGTATGCTGCCCGCCCCAGACGTTCACCCCAAGGGCTTGCGGGCCTTTAAGGGTCTGTCTTTCGGGGTTTCACGGGCTCTGACCTCACCTCCCTGTGGTTCCCGACCGGGGTGTATGTATGCTGCCCGCCCCAGACGTTCACCCCAAGGGCTTGCGGGCCTTTAAGGGTCTGTCTTTCGGGGTTTCACGGGCTCTGACATCTCCCCGGTGGTTCCCACGGAACGGACATATGTATGCTGCCCGCCCCCGGCAGGAACCCCAAGGGCTTGCGGGCCTTTAAGGGTGAGTGCGGGGGGCGTACGGGCTCTGACATATCTCCGGTGGCTCCCACGGAACGGACATATGTATGCTGCCCGCCCCCGGCAGGAACCCCAAGGGCTTGCGGGCCTTTAAGGGTGAGTGCGGGGGGCGTACGGGCTCTGACATATCTCCGGTGGCTCACACGGAACGGACATATGTATGCTGCCCGCCCCCGGCAGGAACCCCAA
>NW_027102932.1:15000-20604 GCF_036373705.1 Amia ocellicauda
CTGGGAGCCGTCGGTCGGTCGGTCGGTCAGTGAGTGAGTGAGTGAGTGTGTTGCGCTGGAGGAAAGCTCCAGCCCGGCGTCCGTCCCCACCGGGGAGGAGTAGGCCTGCTGACTGAGCGCTGGGAGCCGGGAGCCTTTCCTGCAGTCAGTCGGTCGGTCAGTGAGTGAGTGTGTGTGCTGAAGGAAAGCTCCAGCCCGGCGTCCGTCCCCACCGGGGAGGAGTAGGCCTGCTGACTGAGCGCTGGGAGCCGGGAGCCTTTCCTGCAGTCAGTCGGTCGGTCAGTGAGTGAGTGTGTGTGCTGAAGGGAGGCTCCAGCCCGGCGTCCGTCCCCACCGGGGAGGAGTAGGCCTGCTGACTGAGCGCTGGGAGCCGGGAGCCTTTCCTGCAGTCAGTCGGTCGGTCAGTGAGTGAGTGAGTGAGTGTGTGTGCTGAAGGGAAGCTCCAGCCCGGCGTCCGTCCCCACCGGGGAGTTGTGCCGGGCCCGGGCCTCCTGCCGACGGACCGTGTGGCGCATTGTCCCGACTGCGGACTTTCTCCAGCAAAAAGGCGGAGGTGCAGTACCGCCATTTCGCCACACGAGGGACGGAATGGCACCCAACTGCCCCCTGGTGTCGAAAAAGCGCAAGGGCACCCGGGCCGGTCCGCCCCAGGCAGCGGCCGAGATGCAGCACCGGGGGCCCGGCCTGCCTGCCCTGGAGGTCAGCCTGCCAGCCCTGGAGGTCTGCTATCCAGCCCTGGAGGTCAGCTATCCAGCCCTGGAGGTCTGCCTGCCTGCCTGCCTGCCCTGGAGGTCAGCCTGCCAGCCCTGGAGGTCTGCCTGTTAGCCCTGGAGGTCTGCTATCCAGCCCTGGAGGTCTGCTATCCAGCCCTGGTAGCAGCACTGCCAGCCCTGGAGGTCTGCCTGTTAGCCCTGGAGGTCTGCTATCCAGCCCTGGTAGCAGCACTGCCTGCCCTGGAGGTCTGCCTGCCTGCCCTGGAGGTCTGCCTGTTAGCCCTGGAGGTCAGCCTGTTAGCCCTGGAGGTCTGCTATCCAGCCCTGGAGGTCAGCTATCCAGCCCTGGAGGTCTGCCTGCCTGCCTGCCTGCCCTGGAGGTCAGCCTGCCAGCCCTGGAGGTCTGCCTTCCAGCCCTGGAGGTCTGCCTGCCTGCCCTGGCAGCAGCACTGCCTGCCCTGGTAGCAGCACTGCCTGCCCTGGAGGTCTGCCTGCCTGCCCTGGAGGTCTGCCTGTTAGCCCTGGAGGTCAGCCTGTTAGCCCTGGAGGTCTGCTATCCAGCCCTGGAGGTCAGCTATCCAGCCCTGGAGGTCTGCTATCCAGCCCTGGAGGTCTGCCTGCCTGCCTGCCTGCCCTGGAGGTCAGCCTGCCAGCCCTGGAGGTCTGCCTTCCAGCCCTGGAGGACAGCCTGCCTGCCCTGGTAGCAGCACTGCCTGCCTTCCAGCCCTGGAGGTCTGCCTGTTAGCCCTGGAGGTCTGCTATCCAGCCCTGGTAGCAGCACTGCCTGCCCTGGAGGTCTGCCTGCCTGCCTTCCAGCCCTGGAGGTCTGCTATCCAGCCCTGGAGGTCTGCCTGCCTGCCATCCAGCCCTGGAGGTCTGCTATCCAGCCCTGGTAGCAGCACTGCCTGCCCTGGAGGTCTGCCTTCCAGCCCTGGTAGCAGCACTGCCTGCCCTGGTAGCAGCACTGCCTGCCCTGGAGGTCTGCTATCCAGCCCTGGAGGTCTGCCTGCCTGCCTGTTAGCCCTGGAGGTCTGCTATCCAGCCCTGGAGGTCTGCCTGCCTGCCTGTTAGCCCTGGAGGTCTGCTATCCAGCCCTGGAGGTCTGCCTGCCTGCCCTGGAGGTCTGCCTGCCTGCCATCCAGCCCTGGAGGTCTGCTATCCTGCCCTGGAGGTCTGCTATCCAGCCCTGGTAGCAGCACTGCCTGCCCTGGAGGTCTGCTATCCAGCCCTGGAGGTCTGCCTGCCTGCCCTGGAGGTCTGCCTGCCTGCCCTGGAGGTCTGCCTGTTAGCCCTGGAGGTCTGCTATCCAGCCCTGGAGGTCTGCCTGCCAGCCCTGGAGGTCTGCTATCCAGCCCTGGAGGTCTGCCTGCCTGCCATCCAGCCCTGGAGGTCTGCTATCCTGCCCTGGAGGTCTGCTATCCAGCCCTGGAGGTCTGCCTGCCTGCCTGCCAGCCCTGGAGGTCTGCTATCCAGCCCTGGAGGTCTGCCTGCCTGCCCTGGAGGTCTGCTATCCAGCCCTGGAGGTCTGCTATCCAGCCCTGGTAGCAGCACTGCCTGCCCTGGAGGTCTGCCTTCCAGCCCTGGTAGCAGCACTGCCTGCCCTGGTAGCAGCACTGCCTGCCCTGGAGGTCTGCTATCCAGCCCTGGAGGTCTGCCTGCCTGCCTGTTAGCCCTGGAGGTCTGCTATCCAGCCCTGGAGGTCTGCCTGCCTGCCTGTTAGCCCTGGAGGTCTGCTATCCAGCCCTGGAGGTCTGCCTGCCTGCCCTGGAGGTCTGCCTGCCTGCCATCCAGCCCTGGAGGTCTGCTATCCTGCCCTGGAGGTCTGCTATCCAGCCCTGGTAGCAGCACTGCCTGCCCTGGAGGTCTGCTATCCAGCCCTGGAGGTCTGCCTGCCTGCCCTGGAGGTCTGCCTGCCTGCCCTGGAGGTCTGCCTGTTAGCCCTGGAGGTCTGCTATCCAGCCCTGGAGGTCTGCCTGCCTGCCATCCAGCCCTGGAGGTCTGCTATCCAGCCCTGGTAGCAGCACTGCCTGCCCTGGAGGTCTGCCTGCCTGCCCTGGCAGCAGCACTGCCTGCCCTGGTAGCAGCACTGCCTGCCCTGGAGGTCTGCTATCCAGCCCTGGAGGTCTGCTATCCAGCCCTGGAGGTCTGCCTGTTAGCCCTGGAGGTCTGCTATCCAGCCCTGGAGGTCTGCCTGCCTGCCCTGGCAGCAGCACTGCCTGCCCTGGAGGTCTGCCTGCCTGCCCTGGTAGCAGCACTGCCTGCCCTGGAGGTCAGCCTGTTAGCCCTGGAGGTCTGCTATCCAGCCCTGGAGGTCTGCCTGCCTGCCTGTTAGCCCTGGAGGTCAGCCTGTTAGCCCTGGAGGTCTGCTATCCAGCCCTGGAGGTCTGCCTGCCTGCCATCCAGCCCTGGAGGTCTCCCTGCCTGCCCTGGCAGCAGCACTGCCTGCCCTGGTAGCAGCACTGCCTGCCCTGGAGGTCTGCCTGCCTGCCCTGGAGGTCTGCCTGCCTGCCCTGGAGGTCTGCCTGTTAGCCCTGGAGGTCTGCCTGTTAGCCCTGGAGGTCTGCCTGTTAGCCCTGGAGGTCTGCCTGCCTGCCCTGGCAGCAGCACTGCCTGCCCTGGTAGCAGCACTGCCTGCCCTGGAGGTCTGCCTGCCTGCCCTGGAGGTCTGCCTGTTAGCCCTGGAGGTCAGCCTGTTAGCCCTGGAGGTCTGCTATCCAGCCCTGGAGGTCAGCTATCCAGCCCTGGAGGTCTGCTATCCAGCCCTGGAGGTCTGCCTGCCTGCCTGCCTGCCCTGGAGGTCAGCCTGCCAGCCCTGGAGGTCTGCCTTCCAGCCCTGGAGGACAGCCTGCCTGCCCTGGTAGCAGCACTGCCTGCCTTCCAGCCCTGGAGGTCTGCCTGTTAGCCCTGGAGGTCTGCTATCCAGCCCTGGTAGCAGCACTGCCTGCCCTGGAGGTCTGCCTGCCTGCCTTCCAGCCCTGGAGGTCTGCTATCCAGCCCTGGAGGTCTGCCTGCCTGCCATCCAGCCCTGGAGGTCTGCTATCCAGCCCTGGTAGCAGCACTGCCTGCCCTGGAGGTCTGCTATCCAGCCCTGGAGGACAGCCTGCCTGCCCTGGTAGCAGCACTGCCTGCCCTGGAGGTCAGCCTGTTAGCCCTGGAGGTCTGCCTGCCTGCCCTGGAGGTCAGCCTGTTAGCCCTGGAGGTCTGCCTGCCTGCCATCCAGCCCTGGCAGCAGCACTGCCTGCCCTGGTAGCAGCACTGCCTGCCCTGGAGGTCTGCTATCCAGCCCTGGTAGCAGCACTGCCTGCCCTGGAGGTCTGCCTGCCTGCCTGCCAGCCCTGGAGGTCTGCCTGTTAGCCCTGGAGGTCTGCTATCCAGCCCTGGAGGACAGCCTGCCTGCCCTGGTAGCAGCACTGCCTGCCCTGGAGGTCAGCCTGTTAGCCCTGGAGGTCTGCCTGCCTGCCCTGGAGGTCAGCCTGTTAGCCCTGGAGGTCTGCCTGCCTGCCATCCAGCCCTGGCAGCAGCACTGCCTGCCCTGGTAGCAGCACTGCCTGCCCTGGAGGTCTGCTATCCAGCCCTGGTAGCAGCACTGCCTGCCCTGGAGGTCAGCCTGTTAGCCCTGGAGGTCTGCTATCCAGCCCTGGAGGTCTGCCTGCCTGCCTGTTAGCCCTGGAGGTCAGCCTGTTAGCCCTGGAGGTCTGCTATCCAGCCCTGGAGGTCTGCCTGCCTGCCATCCAGCCCTGGAGGTCTCCCTGCCTGCCCTGGCAGCAGCACTGCCTGCCCTGGTAGCAGCACTGCCTGCCCTGGAGGTCTGCCTGCCTGCCCTGGAGGTCTGCCTGCCTGCCCTGGAGGTCTGCCTGTTAGCCCTGGAGGTCTGCCTGTTAGCCCTGGAGGTCTGCCTGTTAGCCCTGGAGGTCTGCCTGCCTGCCCTGGCAGCAGCACTGCCTGCCCTGGTAGCAGCACTGCCTGCCCTGGAGGTCTGCCTGCCTGCCCTGGAGGTCTGCCTGTTAGCCCTGGAGGTCAGCCTGTTAGCCCTGGAGGTCTGCTATCCAGCCCTGGAGGTCAGCTATCCAGCCCTGGAGGTCTGCTATCCAGCCCTGGAGGTCTGCCTGCCTGCCTGCCTGCCCTGGAGGTCAGCCTGCCAGCCCTGGAGGTCTGCCTTCCAGCCCTGGAGGACAGCCTGCCTGCCCTGGTAGCAGCACTGCCTGCCTTCCAGCCCTGGAGGTCTGCCTGTTAGCCCTGGAGGTCTGCTATCCAGCCCTGGTAGCAGCACTGCCTGCCCTGGAGGTCTGCCTGCCTGCCTTCCAGCCCTGGAGGTCTGCTATCCAGCCCTGGAGGTCTGCCTGCCTGCCATCCAGCCCTGGAGGTCTGCTATCCAGCCCTGGTAGCAGCACTGCCTGCCCTGGAGGTCTGCTATCCAGCCCTGGAGGACAGCCTGCCTGCCCTGGTAGCAGCACTGCCTGCCCTGGAGGTCTGCTATCCAGCCCTGGAGGACAGCCTGCCTGCCCTGGTAGCAGCACTGCCTGCCCTGGAGGTCAGCCTGCCTGCCCTGGAGGTCAGCCTGCCAGCCCTGGCAGCAGCACGGCCTACCTGCCTGCCTGCCCTGGAGGTCTGCCTGCCTGCCTGCCCTGGAGGTCAGCCTTCCAGCCCTGGCAGCAGCACGGCCTACCTGCCTGCCAGCCTGCCCTCCCCAGCCACACAGCCCTGCCTGCCTGCCTGCCAGCCCTGGAGGTCAGCCTGTTAGCCCTGGAGGTCTGCCTGCCTGTCTGCCTGCCTGCCTGCCTGCCCTGGAGGTCAGCCTGCCTGCCCTGGAGGTCTGCTATCCAGCCCTGGTAGCAGCACTGCCTGCCCTGGAGGTCAGCCTGTTAGCCCTGGAGGTCTGCCTGCCTGCCCT
>NW_027102933.1:0-15000 GCF_036373705.1 Amia ocellicauda
TGAACGCCTCTAAGTCAGAATCCCCCCTAAACGTAGCGATACCCTAGCGCCGCGGGTCTCCGGTTGGCCCCGGATAGCCGGCTCCCCCCCCCCCTCGGGGGGGTTGGGCGGGCCGGTGCGGAGCGCCGTTCGTGTCAGGGCCGGGGAGCGGACAGACGAGAGGCCGCCCTTCTCCTGAGACGCACCGCATGTTCGTGGGGAACCTGGTGCTAAATCATTCGCAGACGACCTGGTTCTGGGTCAGGGTGTTGTACGTAGCAGAGCAGCCACCCTCGCTGCGATCTATTGAAAGTCAGCCTGCGATCCAAGCTTTTGTCCACCCCCCCCTCTTTTCTCTTCCGAAAGCCGGGGAGCGAGGGAGGGAAGGGAGCGAGCGAGCGAGCGAGCGGTCGGCCGGCCGCCCGCCCGCCCACATCGTCTCCCGACCCCCCCCACCCCCCCTCTCGGACCCAGGGTGCCCTCCGGGGGCAGGGGGTCGGAGGGGGGAGACCTCCGCGGGGGACCAGGCGGCCGGCCCCCCGGGAGACGAGACGAGAGGAGAGGAGAGGAGAGGAGAGGGCCCGCGCTCCGCCGGACACCAGGCGGACCGGGGAGGGAGAAGCGAAAAGTTAATACACTCCAAGTCCCATGGGAGGGGGGGCGACCAGGTGGCCGGGGTCCTTTTTAGGTGACCAGGTGGCCGGCGGTCCGGAGGCCGCGGTAGGGGCTGAAGTAACCGGGGATGGGGGCTTAATAGCGGGGGGGGCGGGAGAATCCCCCCGGGCGGCGGGGCTGGAGGTGCTGCGAGCCGGGCAGGGCATCGGGCATGTCGTGGAGGGGGGTGCCGGGGCCGGGGCCGGGGGCCGGGGGCCGGGGGGCGCTGGTAGGAAGGGAGAGACCCGGTCCCGGGCCCGGCCCCGCAGCGTGCCTCGGCGGCGATGGGAGCGTTTTCGATGTCCCCGTCCCCCCGCCCCATAGGGATGGAAGGGGAGTTGGGTGACCAGGCGCGAGGGGGCCGGAGCGAGCCCGGGCCCGGGCCTCCTGCTGACGGAGCGCTGGGAGCCGGGAGCCGTCGGTCAGTGAGTGCTGAAGGAAAGCTCCAGCGCGGAGCCCGCACCCACCGGGGAGGTGTAGCCCTGCAGGCTGAGCGCCGGGAGCCGTCGGTCAGTGAGTGCTGAAGGAAAGCTCCAGCGCGGAGCCCGCACCCACCGGGGAGGTGTAGCCCTGCAGGCTGAGCGCCGGGAGCCGTCGGTCAGTGAGTGCTGAAGGAAAGCTCCAGCGCGGAGCCCGCACCCACCGGGGAGGTGTAGCCCTGCAGGCTGAGCGCCGGGAGCCGTCGGTCAGTGAGTGCTGAAGGAAAGCTCCAGCGCGGAGCCCGCACCCACCGGGGAGGTGTAGCCCTGCAGGCTGAGCGCCGGGAGCCGTCGGTCAGTGAGTGCTGAAGGAAAGCTCCAGCGCGGAGCCCGCACCCACCGGGGAGGTGTAGCCCTGCAGGCTGAGCGCCGGGAGCCGTCGGTCAGTGAGTGCTGAAGGAAAGCTCCAGCGCGGAGCCCGCACCCACCGGGGAGGTGTAGCCCTGCAGGCTGAGCGCCGGGAGCCGTCGGTCAGTGAGTGCTGAAGGAAAGCTCCAGCGCGGAGCCCGCACCCACCGGGGAGGTGTAGCCCTGCAGGCTGAGCGCCGGGAGCCGTCGGTCAGTGAGTGCTGAAGGAAAGCTCCAGCGCGGAGCCCGCACCCACCGGGGAGGTGTAGCCCTGCAGGCTGAGCGCCGGGAGCCGTCGGTCAGTGAGTGCTGAAGGAAAGCTCCAGCGCGGAGCCCGCACCCACCGGGGAGGTGTAGCCCTGCAGGCTGAGCGCCGGGAGCCGTCGGTCAGTGAGTGCTGAAGGAAAGCTCCAGCGCGGAGCCCGCACCCACCGGGGAGGTGTAGCCCTGCAGGCTGAGCGCCGGGAGCCGTCGGTCAGTGAGTGCTGAAGGAAAGCTCCAGCGCGGAGCCCGCACCCACCGGGGAGGTGTAGCCCTGCAGGCTGAGCGCCGGGAGCCGTCGGTCAGTGAGTGCTGAAGGAAAGCTCCAGCGCGGAGCCCGCACCCACCGGGGAGGTGTAGCCCTGCAGGCTGAGCGCCGGGAGCCGTCGGTCAGTGAGTGCTGAAGGAAAGCTCCAGCGCGGAGCCCGCACCCACCGGGGAGGTGTAGCCCTGCAGGCTGAGCGCCGGGAGCCGTCGGTCAGTGAGTGCTGAAGGAAAGCTCCAGCGCGGAGCCCGCACCCACCGGGGAGGTGTAGCCCTGCAGGCTGAGCGCCGGGAGCCGTCGGTCAGTGAGTGCTGAAGGAAAGCTCCAGCGCGGAGCCCGCACCCACCGGGGAGGTGTAGCCCTGCAGGCTGAGCGCCGGGAGCCGTCGGTCAGTGAGTGCTGAAGGAAAGCTCCAGCGCGGAGCCCGCACCCACCGGTGAGGTGTAGCCCTGCAGGCCGAGCGCTGGGAGCCGTCGGTCGTTCGGTCGGTCAGTCAGTGAGTGTGTGTGCTGAAGGAAAGCTCCAGCCCGGAGCCCGCACCCACCGGGGAGGTGTAGGCCTGCTGACTGAGCGCTGGGAGCCGTCGGTCGTTCGGTCGGTCAGAGAGTGAGTGTGTGTGCTGAAGGAGAGCTCCAGCCCGGAGCCCGCACCCACCGGGGAGGTGTAGCCCTGCAGGCTGAGCGCTGGGAGCCGTCGGTCGTTCGGTCGGTCAGTCAGTGAGTGTGTGTGCTCCAGCCCGGAGCCCGCACCCACCGGGGAGGTGTAGCCCTGCAGGCTGAGCGCTGGGAGCCGTCGGTCGGTCGGTCGGTCAGAGAGTGAGTGTGTGTGCTGAAGGGAAGCTCCAGCCCGGAGCCCGCACCCACCGGGGAGGTGTAGCCCTGCAGGCTGAGCGCTGGGAGCCGTCGGTCGTTCGGTCGGTCAGTCAGTGAGTGTGTGTGCTGAAGGAGAGCTCCAGCCCGGAGCCCGCACCCACCGGGGTGTGTAGCCCTGCAGGCTGAGCGCTGGGAGCCGTCGGTCGGTCAGTCAGTGAGTGTGTGTGCTGAAGGAAAGCTCCAGCCCGGCGTCCGTCCCCACCGGGGAGGAGTAGGCCTGCTGACTGAGCGCTGGGAGCCGTCGGTCGTTCGGTCGGTCAGAGAGTGAGTGTGTGTGCTGAAGGAGAGCTCCAGCCCGGAGCCCGCACCCACCGGGGTGTGTAGCCCTGCAGGCTGAGCGCTGGGAGCCGTCGGTCGGTCGGTCGGTCAGAGAGTGAGTGAGTGAGTGTGTGTGCTGAAGGGAAGCTCCAGCCCGGCGTCCGTCCCCACCGGGGAGTTGTGCCCGGGCCCGGGCCTCCTGCCGACGGACCGTGTGGCGCATTGTCCCGACTGCGGACTTTCTCCAGCAAAAAGGCGGAGGTGCAGTACCGCCATTTCGCCACACGAGGGACGGAATGGCACCCAACTGCCCCCTGGTGTCGAAAAAGCGCAAGGGCACCCGGGCCGGTCCGCCCCAGGCAGCGGCCGAGATGCAGCACCGGGGGCCCGGCCTGCCTGCCCTGGAGGTCAGCCTGCCAGCCCTGGAGGTCTGCCTTCCAGCCCTGGAGGTCAGCTATCCAGCCCTGGAGGTCTGCCTGCCTGCCTGCCTGCCCTGGAGGTCAGCCTGCCAGCCCTGGAGGTCTGCCTGTTAGCCCTGGAGGTCTGCTATCCAGCCCTGGAGGTCTGCTATCCAGCCCTGGTAGCAGCACTGCCAGCCCTGGAGGTCTGCCTGTTAGCCCTGGAGGTCTGCTATCCAGCCCTGGTAGCAGCACTGCCTGCCCTGGAGGTCTGCCTGCCTGCCTTCCAGCCCTGGAGGTCTGCTATCCAGCCCTGGTAGCAGCACTGCCTGCCCTGGAGGTCTGCCTGCCTGCCCTGGAGGTCTGCCTTCCAGCCCTGGAGGACAGCCTGCCTGCCCTGGTAGCAGCACTGCCTGCCTTCCAGCCCTGGAGGTCTGCCTGTTAGCCCTGGAGGTCTGCTATCCAGCCCTGGTAGCAGCACTGCCTGCCCTGGAGGTCTGCCTGTTAGCCCTGGAGGTCTGCTATCCAGCCCTGGTAGCAGCACTGCCTGCCCTGGAGGTCTGCCTGCCTGCCTTCCAGCCCTGGAGGTCTGCTATCCAGCCCTGGTAGCAGCACTGCCTGCCCTGGAGGTCTGCCTGCCTGCCCTGGAGGTCTGCCTTCCAGCCCTGGAGGTCTGCTATCCAGCCCTGGTAGCAGCACTGCCTGCCCTGGAGGTCTGCCTGCCTGCCTTCCAGCCCTGGAGGTCTGCTATCCAGCCCTGGTAGCAGCACTGCCTGCCCTGGAGGTCTGCCTGCCTGCCCTGGAGGTCTGCCTTCCAGCCCTGGAGGACAGCCTGCCTGCCCTGGTAGCAGCACTGCCTGCCTTCCAGCCCTGGAGGTCTGCCTGTTAGCCCTGGAGGTCTGCTATCCAGCCCTGGTAGCAGCACTGCCTGCCCTGGAGGTCTGCCTGCCTGCCCTGGAGGTCTGCCTGTTAGCCCTGGAGGTCAGCCTGTTAGCCCTGGAGGTCTGCTATCCAGCCCTGGAGGTCAGCTATCCAGCCCTGGAGGTCTGCCTGCCTGCCTGCCTGCCCTGGAGGTCAGCCTGCCAGCCCTGGAGGTCTGCCTGTTAGCCCTGGAGGTCTGCTATCCAGCCCTGGAGGTCTGCTATCCAGCCCTGGTAGCAGCACTGCCTGCCCTGGAGGTCTGCCTGCCTGCCCTGGAGGTCTGCCTTCCAGCCCTGGAGGACAGCCTGCCTGCCCTGGTAGCAGCACTGCCTGCCTTCCAGCCCTGGAGGTCTGCCTGTTAGCCCTGGAGGTCTGCTATCCAGCCCTGGTAGCAGCACTGCCTGCCCTGGAGGTCTGCCTGCCTGCCCTGGAGGTCTGCCTGTTAGCCCTGGAGGTCAGCCTGTTAGCCCTGGAGGTCTGCTATCCAGCCCTGGAGGTCAGCTATCCAGCCCTGGAGGTCTGCCTGCCTGCCCTGGAGGTCTGCCTGTTAGCCCTGGAGGTCTGCTATCCAGCCCTGGAGGTCTGCTATCCAGCCCTGGTAGCAGCACTGCCAGCCCTGGAGGTCTGCCTGTTAGCCCTGGAGGTCTGCTATCCAGCCCTGGTAGCAGCACTGCCTGCCCTGGAGGTCTGCCTGCCTGCCCTGGAGGTCTGCCTGTTAGCCCTGGAGGTCTGCCTGTTAGCCCTGGAGGACAGCCTGCCTGCCCTGGTGGCAGCACTGCCTGCCCTGGAGGTCTGCTATCCAGCCCTGGAGGACAGCCTGCCTGCCCTGGTAGCAGCACTGCCTGCCTTCCAGCCCTGGAGGTCTGCCTGTTAGCCCTGGAGGTCTGCTATCCAGCCCTGGTAGCAGCACTGCCTGCCCTGGAGGTCTGCCTGCCTGCCTTCCAGCCCTGGAGGTCTGCTATCCAGCCCTGGTAGCAGCACTGCCTGCCCTGGAGGTCTGCCTGCCTGCCCTGGAGGTCTGCCTTCCAGCCCTGGAGGACAGCCTGCCTGCCCTGGTAGCAGCACTGCCTGCCTTCCAGCCCTGGAGGTCTGCCTGCCTGCCTGTTAGCCCTGGAGGTCAGCCTGTTAGCCCTGGAGGTCTGCTATCCAGCCCTGGAGGTCTGCCTGCCTGCCCTGGAGGTCTGCTATCCAGCCCTGGAGGTCTGCCTGCCTGCCTGTTAGCCCTGGAGGTCTGCCTGCCTGCCCTGGCAGCAGCACTGCCTGCCCTGGAGGTCTGCCTGCCTGCCCTGGTAGCAGCACTGCCTGCCCTGGAGGTCAGCCTGCCTGCCCTGGAGGTCTGCCTGTTAGCCCTGGAGGTCTGCTATCCAGCCCTGGAGGTCTGCCTGCCTGCCCTGGAGGTCTGCCTGCCTGCCCTGGAGGTCTGCTATCCAGCCCTGGAGGTCTGCCTGTTAGCCCTGGAGGTCAGCCTGTTAGCCCTGGAGGTCTGCTATCCAGCCCTGGAGGTCTGCCTGCCTGCCATCCAGCCCTGGAGGTCTGCTATCCAGCCCTGGTAGCAGCACTGCCTGCCCTGGAGGTCTGCCTGCCTGCCCTGGAGGTCTGCCTTCCAGCCCTGGAGGACAGCCTGCCTGCCCTGGTAGCAGCACTGCCTGCCTTCCAGCCCTGGAGGTCTGCCTGCCTGCCTGTTAGCCCTGGAGGTCAGCCTGTTAGCCCTGGAGGTCTGCTATCCAGCCCTGGAGGTCTGCCTGCCTGCCCTGGAGGTCTGCTATCCAGCCCTGGAGGTCTGCTATCCAGCCCTGGTAGCAGCACTGCCTGCCCTGGAGGTCTGCTATCCAGCCCTGGAGGTCTGCCTGCCTGCCCTGGTAGCAGCACTGCCTGCCCTGGAGGTCTGCCGGCCTGCCCTGGAGGTCTGCTATCCAGCCCTGGAGGTCTGCCTGTTAGCCCTGGAGGTCTGCTATCCAGCCCTGGAGGTCTGCCTGCCTGCCCTGGCAGCAGCACTGCCTGCCCTGGAGGTCAGCCTGCCTGCCCTGGAGGTCTGCCTGTTAGCCCTGGAGGTCTGCTATCCAGCCCTGGAGGTCTGCCTGCCTGCCCTGGAGGTCTGCCTGCCTGCCCTGGAGGTCTGCCTTCCAGCCCTGGAGGTCTGCCTGCCTGCCCTGGTAGCAGCACTGCCTGCCCTGGAGGTCTGCTATCCAGCCCTGGAGGTCTGCCTGCCTGCCTGTTAGCCCTGGAGGTCTGCTATCCAGCCCTGGAGGTCTGCCTGCCTGCCCTGGAGGTCTGCCTTCCAGCCCTGGAGGTCTGCCTGCCTGCCTGTTAGCCCTGGAGGTCTGCCTGCCTGCCCTGGCAGCAGCACTGCCTGCCCTGGAGGTCAGCCTGCCAGCCCTGGAGGTCTGCCTGCCTGCCTGTTAGCCCTGGAGGTCTGCCTGCCTGCCCTGGAGGTCTGCCTGTTAGCCCTGGAGGTCAGCCTGTTAGCCCTGGAGGTCTGCTATCCAGCCCTGGAGGTCTGCCTGCCTGCCTGTTAGCCCTGGAGGTCAGCCTTCCAGCCCTGGCAGCACGGCCTACCAGCCTGCCAGCCTGCCCTCCCCAGCCACACAGCCCTGCCTGCCTGCCCTGGAGGTCAGCCTTCCAGCCCTGGAGGTCTGCCTGCCTGCCTTCCAGCCCTGCCTGCCTGCCTGCCTGCCCTGGAGGTCAGCCTTCCAGCCCTGGCAGCACGGCCTACCAGCCTGCCAGCCTGCCCTCCCCAGCCACACAGCCCTGCCTGCCTGCCCTGGAGGTCAGCCTTCCAGCCCTGGAGGTCTGCCTGCCTGCCATCCAGCCCTGGAAGTCAGCCTTCCAGCCCTGGAGGTCAGCCTTCCAGCCCTGGCAGCAGCACGGCCTACCAGCCTGCCAGCCTGCCCTCCCCAGCCACACAGCCCTGCCTGCCTGCCTGCCAGCCCTGGAGGTCTGCCTGCCTGCCTGCTGCTGCTAGGCCGCTGCCCCGAGCCGCCGACCCCATCGACAGGAACACGAGAGAGTTTACAAGCGAGAGGAGGCCACATATTCGACACCTTTCGTGCTCGTTTTAGGGTCCTCTCCAGTCTGTTTGGACGTGTGTTATTCTGAATCTGCTGCTTTAACTCAAGGGATTCTGTCGTGATTGATGCCTTGTACTTCGCTGTATGTTTGCACTGGTGTTGTAAGTCGCCCTCTGTAAGATCATCATTTATTATCTGCCAAGAAATAAAGATCATCATAATGTTCCCCAACTTTCAGCTTCTGGGGAGTTTGTTCCAGAGTGTGACGACTCTCTCTCTATCACCATCTCTCTCTCCCTCTCCACCTCTCTCTCTCTCTCTCTCCCTCTCTCTATCTCTCCCTCTCTCTCACTGTGTGTGTGTGTGTGTGTGTGTGTGTGTGTGTGTGTACAGCAGTGTCCCTAGACGAGAGAGATATCCCTAGACGGGGAAATTACTTTCAAACTGCAGTACCGAAATGTGTCCGTTAGATGGCAGCATGCACCAAGGAATGAAGGAAAGTGCAAAACAAAATGAAAAGGCACATCGCCTGGGCGAAAAATAATCGTAACAAATCAACGGGGGCATTTCTCGGAAAACTAACACCGGGGCAGTGCTCAGGGGGGTCCCACCTCGTGGCCACCCGGTTTGGGGGGCCATCGGGGCCGGCTGAAGAATCGCCCATACTCTGCCATAGGCAGCCCACGGTCCATCCGATCAGAGCAATGCCGGGCGGCCGGCAACCTATGGATCATAACACATCAACGGAGGCATGATAAGAGCATCTTTTATTATCTGCCAAGAAATATAGACCATCACAATGTTCCCCAACTTTCAGCTTCTACCACATCGCTGGGGAGTTTATTCCACTGTGTGACTACTCTCTCTCTATCTCTCTCTCTCTCTCTCTCTCTCTCTGTGTGTGTGTGTGTGTGTGTGTGTGTGTGTGTGTGTGTGTGTGTGTACAGCAGTGTCTCCGGTTTTCCTTTTGGAATGCCTTGAAGCCGGGGGGGCTTTGCACTCATGAGAACATAGGGTGTCCTTGCCCTCCTTTCGCAGCCCAGGGCATTGAGAGATCCCTAGACGGGGAAATTACTTTCAAACTGCAGTACCGAAATGTGTCCGTTAGATGGTAGCATGCACCAAGGAATGAAGGAAAGTGCAAAACAAAATGAAAAGGCACATCGCCTGGGCGAAAAATAATCATAACAAATCAACGGGGGCATTTCTCGGAAAACTAACACCGGGGCAGTGCTCAGGGGGGTCCCACCTCGTGGCCACCCGGTTTGGGGGGCGATCGGGGCCGGTTCCGAAAATCGCTAAATCTCCCATAGCCAGCCCACGCTCCATCCGATAGAGCACTGCCGGGCGGCCGGCCGGCAACTACGGATCATAACAAATCAACGGGGGCATTTCTCGGAAAACTAACACCGGGGCAGTGCTCAGGGGGGTCCCACCTCGTGGCCACCCGGTTTGGGGGGCGATCGGGGCCGGTTCCGAAAATCGCTAAATCTCCCATAGCCAGCCCACGCTCCATCCGATAGAGCACTGCCGGGCGGCCGGCCGGCAACTACGGATCATAACAAATCAACGGGGGCATTTCTCCGAAAACTAACACCGGGGCAGTGCTCAGGGGGGTCCCACCTCGTGGCCACCCGGTTTGGGGGGCGATCGGGGCCGGTTCCGAAAATCGCTAAATCTCCCATAGCCAGCCCACGCTCCATCCGATAGAGCAATGCCGGGCGGCCGGCCGGCAACTACGGATCATAAGAAATCAACGGGGGCATTTCTCCGAAAACTAACACCGGGGCAGTGCTCAGGGGGGTCCCACCTCGTGGCCACCCGGTTTGGGGGGCGATCGGGGCCGGTTCCGAAAATCGCTAAATCTCCCATAGCCAGCCCACGCTCCATCCGATAGAGCAATGCCGGGCGGCCGGCCGGCAACTACGGATCATAAGAAATCAACGGGGGCATTTCTCCGAAAACTAACACCGGGGCAGTGCTCAGGGGGGTCCCACCTCGTGGCCACCCGGTTTGGGGGGCGATCGGGGCCGGTTCCGAAAATCGCTAAATCTCCCATAGCCAGCCCACGCTCCATCCGATAGAGCACTGCCGGGCGGCCGGCCGGCAACTACGGATCATAACAAATCAACGGGGGCATTTCTCCGAAAACTAACACCGGGGCAGTGCTCAGGGGGGTCCCACCTCGTGGCCACCCGGGTCTGGGACCGATGGGAGCACTTTAAAATTTTCGAGTCAGGGGACCAGACGGCCGAGTGAAAAACTTTGAAAAATATTCTATCTCCTCACTCCCATTGACTTTACATTAGGGCGACCAGGCGGCCGGCGGAAAAAAAATCATAACAAATCAACGGGGGCATTTCTCCGAAAACTAACACCGGGGCTGTGCTCAGGGGGCTCCCAGCTATCAGCCCCCCGGGTCTGGGGGCATTGTTTTTCTTTTTAATCATTTTGAGCATTTCCCCCAGTTTAGAGATGTGTGCCCCTAGACAACCCATTGAGAATAACTATGAAATGTTCTGAAGTTTTGATTTTCAAATGTCGGTGAAAATTGAAAAACGTCATATATTCTTCAAAGGAAGCATGGGGCGATGGTAGGGAGAGTCCCCGCAGCGTGCCTCGGCGGCGATGGGAGCGTTTTCGATGTCCCCGTCCCCCCCCCATAGGGATAGAAGGGGAGTTAGGTGACCAGGCGTCCCGGGTCCCAAAAATCGAAAAATTAATATAGAATGCTTTTTAATCCAGAAATAAAGTAGGGGGCAGTCCTGGTGAGAGTCCCAGCCACAGCCCCAGTGTGTTTTGGAGCCGTTTGGGGCCGGGTGAAAAACTTTGAAAAATGTTCTATCTCCTCACTCCCATTGACTTTACATTAGGGCGACCAGGCGGCCGGCGGAAAAAAAATCATAACAAATCAACGGGGGCATTTCTCGGAAAACTAACACCGGGGCAGTGCTCAGGGGGGTCCCACCTCGTGGCCACCCGGTTTGGGGGGCCATCGGGGCCGGCTGAAGAATCGCCCATACTCTGCCATAGGCAGCCCACGGTCCATCCGATCAGAGCAATGCCGGGCGGCCGGCAACCTATGGATCATAACACATCAACGGAGGCATGATAAGAGCATCTTTTATTATCTGCCAAGAAATATAGACCATCACAATGTTCCCCAACTTTCAGCTTCTACCACATCGCTGGGGAGTTTATTCCACTGTGTGACTACTCTCTCTCTATCTCTCTCTCTCTCTCTCTGTGTGTGTGTGTGTGTGTGTGTGTGTGTGTGTGTGTACAGCAGTGTCCCTAGACGAGAGAGATATCCCTAGACGGGGAAATTACTTTCAAACTGCAGTACCGAAATGTGTCCGTTAGATGGCAGCATGCACCAAGGAATGAAGGAAAGTGCAAAACAAAATGAAAAGGCACATCGCCTGGGCGAAAAATAATCGTAACAAATCAACGGGGGCATTTCTCGGAAAACTAACACCGGGGCAGTGCTCAGGGGGGTCCCACCTCGTGGCCACCCGGTTTGGGGGGCCATCGGGGCCGGCTGAAGAATCGCCCATACTCTGCCATAGGCAGCCCACGGTCCATCCGATCAGAGCAATGCCGGGCGGCCGGCAACCTATGGATCATAACACATCAACGGAGGCATGATAAGAGCATCTTTTATTATCTGCCAAGAAATATAGACCATCACAATGTTCCCCAACTTTCAGCTTCTACCACATCGCTGGGGAGTTTATTCCACTGTGTGACTACTCTCTCTCTATCTCTCTCTCTCTCTCTCTCTCTCTCTGTGTGTGTGTGTGTGTGTGTGTGTGTGTGTGTGTGTGTGTGTGTGTACAGCAGTGTCTCCGGTTTTCCTTTTGGAATGCCTTGAAGCCGGGGGGGCTTTGCACTCATGAGAACATAGGGTGTCCTTGCCCTCCTTTCGCAGCCCAGGGCATTGAGAGATCCCTAGACGGGGAAATTACTTTCAAACTGCAGTACCGAAATGTGTCCGTTAGATGGTAGCATGCACCAAGGAATGAAGGAAAGTGCAAAACAAAATGAAAAGGCACATCGCCTGGGCGAAAAATAATCATAACAAATCAACGGGGGCATTTCTCGGAAAACTAACACCGGGGCAGTGCTCAGGGGGGTCCCACCTCGTGGCCACCCGGTTTGGGGGGCGATCGGGGCCGGTTCCGAAAATCGCTAAATCTCCCATAGCCAGCCCACGCTCCATCCGATAGAGCACTGCCGGGCGGCCGGCCGGCAACTACGGATCATAACAAATCAACGGGGGCATTTCTCGGAAAACTAACACCGGGGCAGTGCTCAGGGGGGTCCCACCTCGTGGCCACCCGGTTTGGGGGGCGATCGGGGCCGGTTCCGAAAATCGCTAAATCTCCCATAGCCAGCCCACGCTCCATCCGATAGAGCACTGCCGGGCGGCCGGCCGGCAACTACGGATCATAACAAATCAACGGGGGCATTTCTCCGAAAACTAACACCGGGGCAGTGCTCAGGGGGGTCCCACCTCGTGGCCACCCGGTTTGGGGGGCGATCGGGGCCGGTTCCGAAAATCGCTAAATCTCCCATAGCCAGCCCACGCTCCATCCGATAGAGCAATGCCGGGCGGCCGGCCGGCAACTACGGATCATAAGAAATCAACGGGGGCATTTCTCCGAAAACTAACACCGGGGCAGTGCTCAGGGGGGTCCCACCTCGTGGCCACCCGGTTTGGGGGGCGATCGGGGCCGGTTCCGAAAATCGCTAAATCTCCCATAGCCAGCCCACGCTCCATCCGATAGAGCAATGCCGGGCGGCCGGCCGGCAACTACGGATCATAAGAAATCAACGGGGGCATTTCTCCGAAAACTAACACCGGGGCAGTGCTCAGGGGGGTCCCACCTCGTGGCCACCCGGTTTGGGGGGCGATCGGGGCCGGTTCCGAAAATCGCTAAATCTCCCATAGCCAGCCCACGCTCCATCCGATAGAGCACTGCCGGGCGGCCGGCCGGCAACTACGGATCATAACAAATCAACGGGGGCATTTCTCCGAAAACTAACACCGGGGCAGTGCTCAGGGGGGTCCCACCTCGTGGCCACCCGGGTCTGGGACCGATGGGAGCACTTTAAAATTTTCGAGTCAGGGGACCAGACGGCCGAGTGAAAAACTTTGAAAAATATTCTATCTCCTCACTCCCATTGACTTTACATTAGGGCGACCAGGCGGCCGGCGGAAAAAAAATCATAACAAATCAACGGGGGCATTTCTCCGAAAACTAACACCGGGGCTGTGCTCAGGGGGCTCCCAGCTATCAGCCACCCTATCCCGGGACCGATGGGAGCACTTTAAAATTTTCGAGTCAGGGGACCAGACGGCCGAGTGAAAAACTTTGAAAAATATTCTATCTCCTCACTCCCATTGACTTTACATTAGGGCGACCAGGCGGCCGGCGGAAAAAAAATCATAACAAATCAACGGAGGCATTTCTCCGAAAACTAACACCGGGGCAGTGCTCAGGGGCCTCCCAGCTATCAGCCCCCCGGGTCTGGGGGCATTGTTTTTCTTTTTAATCATTTTGAGCATTTCCCCCAGTTTAGAGATGTGTGCCCCTAGACAACCCATTGAGAATAACTATGAAATGTTCTGAAGTTTTGATTTTCAAATGTCGGTGAAAATTGAAAAACGTCATATATTCTTCAAAGGAAGCATGGGGCGATGGTAGGGAGAGTCCCCGCAGCGTGCCTCGGCGGCGATGGGAGCGTTTTCGATGTCCCCGCCCCCCCCCCATAGGGATAGAAGGGGAGTTAGGTGACCAGGCGTCCCGGGTCCCAAAAATCGAAAAATTAATATAGAATGCTTTTTAATCCAGAAATAAAGTAGGGGGCAGTCCTGGTGAGAGTCCCAGCCACAGCCCCAGTGTGTTTTGGAGCCGTTTGGGGCCGGGTGAAAAACTTTGAAAAATGTTCTATCTCCTCACTCCCATTGACTTTACATTAGGGCGACCAGGCGGCCGGCGGAAAAAAAATCATAACAAATCAACGGAGGCATTTCTCCGAAAACTAACACCGGGGCAGTGCTCAGGGGGCTCCCAGCTATCAGCCACCCTATCCCGGGACCGATGGGAGCACTTTAAAATTTTCGAGTTAGGGGACCAGGCGGCCGAGTGAAAAACTTTGAAAAATATTCTATCTCCTCACTCCCATTGACTTTACATTAGGGCGACCAGGCGGCCGGCGGAAAAAAAATCATAACAAATCAACGGGGGCATTTCTCCGAAAACTAACACCGGGGCAGTGCTCAGGGGGCTCCCAGCTATCAGCCACCCTATCCCGGGACCGATGGGAGCACTTTAAAATTTTCGAGTTAGGGGACCAGGCGGCCGAGTGAAAAACTTAGAAAAATTTTCTATCTCCCCTAGGTGACCAGGCAGCCGGAGCTGATTTTTCTGACCCCTAAAACAATTATTAAAAGGTATTTTTTCGCCAAACTAAGACTTTTAAAATTCAAATAGGATGATTATCTACTGCCCCAGTGGGTTTTTGAACCATTTTAAGCCTTTTTGACAGTTTTCATTTTTCCCCCATTGACTTCAATGGGAGTTAGGTGACCAGTCCTCCGACTTTTGAACCTCTCCTGGGGGGGCTGTGAGCCCCCGATTTCTTTGCAAAGCACGTCATTCGATTCGTCTCAGTCCCCTCTATATACCCCGTGTGTTTGTTTTCTCGAAAAACCCCCGGAACACGGTTTTTTAGGGGGGGGTGGGGGGGGGGTACTTCGGAGCCATTTGGGGGGGGGTAAACGACATTTCCCGAAATTAATTTTAACACAGCCTTCCTCAGAATCGCTTTTCCAACAAAATCCTTTTTATTTCGAGTCTCTACGATGTTCCTAAGTGGTCGAAACCACTTTTGGACAGTTTTTACACCAAACGGCTCGGGCGCACAGCGGGCCGTGTGCCGATGGGCGGTTCTCGCGGGTCTGAGGCGGGGCTAGGCTGCTCGCGGCGGGCATGGGAGTGCCGTGTGCAGCCGCCACAGTGTTCCAGGCTGTCAGCATTTCTCTACGGTGCCGGGGGAAATACAGGAACTGGGTTTTTGAAGACACTTAGTGCAATGAGAGAGGTCAAAACTGAGCTAAGGGCACTTGCTGGAGGAAAGTGGCTGGGCCCCGCTAGCTCTTTTACGGACACTTTCTGGACTTGGCCCGGGATTTTCAGACGGTTCTTTGCGACTGTCTGATCATCCAGCGAAATGCAAGGGGGGGAACGGTCCCGGCCGCACCCCGCGTTTCAGGCCTCGTCGGCGGCCCGCTCCGGCGGCTGCGCCCGCTAAGTCTTCGCGGCCCGCCGTGGAGAGTGTGTATGCTGCCCGCCCCAGACGTTCACCCCAAGGGCTTGCGGGCCTTTAAGGGTCTGTCTTTCGGGGTTTCACGGGCTCTGACCTCACCTCCCTGTGGTTCCCGACCGGGGTGTATGTATGCTGCCCGCCCCAGACGTTCACCCCAAGGGCTTGCGGGCCTTTAAGGGTCTGTCTTTCGGGGTTTCACGGGCTCTGACATCTCCCCGGTGG
>NW_027102934.1:0-19498 GCF_036373705.1 Amia ocellicauda
TAGCTGAAAAAACCCAGAACCGGAAAAAATATGTGTTGATGAAATGGCTTGGATGGCCTGAAAAGTTCAATAGTTGGGTCCCGGAACAACAGGTTTGCGATATTCAATCCTTATAACAACATGCCCGCGGGTGTGTTGGGGGCATTACTTTCGATTCTCAAGATGGAATCAGGAGGCTTCTACGTGACTCTACCCAGTAATGCCTCTCTCGATATATATCCTAAAAATGAAATATCCAGTTACACGGTACAATTTGGAAAATCTATAGATCTAAGGGTGTCGTGGGAAGTGGGGTTGGCGGAAATACAGTATCCTTACACTTGGGCTGTTTTACAAGATAAGGATGCCACCTTCGCCATTTTTGATGATGTTAAAAAGAGTCAATGGACATTCACGATACAAGGAGGTTATTATGACAATGTGGATAAAATATTAGATGAGATGCATAAACAGTTCTCAGAAGGCACCCCCAACATCAAGCTATATTACAACCCTATTAAAAACAGAGTGTACAAGGTGTCAAAACCAGGTATTAGCATTCAAACCAGCGGCCAACTGGGGCGTATATTTGGGTTCTATTCTGACACAGAGAGCAGGTTCTCAGAAGTGGTGGGGCGGCTTTTACACTCTTTATGTGTATACGGATATCATAACCCACCAGAGGGTCGGGGATAGTTATGTCCCCCTTTTGAGAAATGTACTTATTAAAGGTAAAAGCAATGACATGGTCACAATTACTTATGACAAACCACACTACGTACCAGTCTCAAAGACCCACTTTGACAACATCACGATCGAAGTAAAATTGGATCAGAATATCAACGTACCCTTCCGCATCGGTAAAGTTAATGTCAAACTACATTTTCGACCCCTGAAACAGTGTGTACATTATTAAAATGGCTACCTCGAGGGGTTATGTAGATCCTAGCGCCTATGTGGATTATTACAAGATGCAAGATGGAACGGCTTGCCCGGTATTGTAGGAGCCCCCACAATGTATGGCGCCAGTCTAGGAGGACTCTTTCGTGGTCTCTTTAGAATGGCCATACCCCTGCTTAAGAGAGGCTTTGCTATAGCCAGACCCCACTTGAAATCAGCGGCTAAAAATATTGTTAGTGACGTGTTCACCAATGTTATGAACCGGGCAGCTAGCCATGAGCATCAGGAGGGTTCGGGTCTCATGGTAATGGCGAGGAGGGGGGGTAAAAGAAGAAACAGCATGTGTCCACCAGGGGGCGACAAAGATCCGTGGCTAACAAAAAACGAAGAATCTCTCATTCTCCAACATATCGTGGAAACACTCGGAGAAGGAAGCAGCACAAGAAAAAACCTGCAAAAAGAAAGTCTCAAAGAAAGAAAAATAGAGCCTCAGGATACATCTTTTAAACATGTCTTTTGTCCACAGTCTATCGGAAGAATGCGTCAAATCAGAACTGGATCTGTTTACAGTTCCATACACTCAAACGAGTATAGATAAGAGCATATATGTAGAGATTCCCCCTCTTTCTGCAATTTCAGACACGGCCCCTCTGGAGTTTTTTATAGCTGGCAATGGCGAGGATTATATTGATTTGAATAACACATTTATTTTAATGAACTGTAAAGTGACTGATGAGGATGGCGATGCAATCGAGAAGACGACCAACGATGGGGTCATCAATTACCCGGTGGCCACCATGTTTACACAGGTGAATGTGACCCTGGGAGATCGGCTCATTAGTCAAAGCAGCAATACTTACCCCTATAGAGCCATGATGGAGTGTATACTTAATTATAGTGAGGAGACCCTAAGCAAACAGTTCAGCCCCGGCCTTTTCTTCAAAGACATCCCGGAAGCTATGGACGACAAGGATCCAGAGGGACTCAATAAGGGTTTGCAAAAAAGAACGGCCTCTTCAACAGAAGGGAGGACCTTTGAGCTAATGGGGCATATCCATGCAGACATATTTTTCCAAGAAAAACTCATGCTCAACGGGGTAGACATTAAAATTAAAATGATCCGTAGTAAAAGTGCTTTTTGTCTGATGACCCCTGATACTGAAAAATATAAACTGACCATATTATCGGCCTCGCTGTTTGTGAAAAAAGTGTCCGTCTCCCCGGCGGTTAAACTAGGACACGCGCAGGCGTTAATGACGGCAAACGCCAAGTACCCGATCGAAAGAGTCTATATGAAAGTCCACAGTATCCCCGCAGGGACACGGGTGATGAACCAGGAAAATCTGTTTCTAGGACAGCTCCCAAAACAGGTTATTATAGGTCTCGAAGATAATGATGCATTTACCGGGGTTTACAACAAGAACCCCTTTAACTTTAAACATTATAACGCGGAATTTATAGCGTTGTACGTCGATGGTGTGCAGGTTCCATCCAGACCTTTTCAACCTGACTTTGAAAACGGCAATGCGGTTCGTGAATATGACAGTCTAGTACTAGCTACGGGTCGCCATCTCAAGGATCAAACTCTGCTGATCGATCGCCGGGAATACTGCAGCGGTTACACCCTGTACGGTTTCAACCTGACCCCTGACGAAGAGTGTGGACAACATTTTTCACTGATGAAGACGGGCAATATGCGTTTGGAGATGCGTTTCAAGCAGCCTCTACCACGCACTGTAAATATGGTCGTGTATGCAGTGTTTGACAACATTATTGAGGTGAATCAGAGGAGAAACGTTATGTATGATTATTATTAAAATGAACACCAGAGAGCTCAACCACATCATGAATGCCCTGGCCGGCTCACGGAAACTGTTTCAAGGAGTCTACGCCTGCGATCAGCTGCCTAAATTTAAGATCAAGAATTTACCTGCAATGTACATAATCAACACACACCCTAAAAATATGCCCGGAGAACATTGGCTGGCTATTTATCTAAGGGAGGACCACCGTGGTGAATTTTTTGATTCCTATGCAAACCCCCCGGATTTCAGACCTTTCCCTCGGAAGATCAATAACTTTCTGCTCAACAACTGTCAAGAAACCATTTACAGCGGTCGTCAAGTACAAAGTCTTCAGACCTTCACTTGTGGTCAACACTGTGTGTTTTTCTTATATCATAGATCTAAAGGAAGGTCATACCCCGATATTATGGCCTTGTACAGTGAGGATTTAGGCCAAAATGATAAAAAAGTGGCAGAGTTTGTCAGGACACTGTGGACCCCCCCTTATAACACAATGACTTACGACCCTAGCCAGCCGTGTATACAGATGGGGTGTTCTTGTGAGGATTTTAAAAGATGTCATGCGTGTTAAGGTGAAAAAATAATGAAAACAGCCTTTGAATCATTAGTTTTGTTTTTATTCAACACAATTCTTATACAAAGCAGGGGTTATGGTATAAATAAATGTACAACATTTGAAAAATAAAAAATAAAAATAAAAAATTGTTTGTCGGGTCATTATTTACAGGGGAGACAAATAAAAACATGAGATTAATAAGCTTCCCAACGATGGATAGATCCTGAGGATGGTCGCTCAGCACGGTCAGAGTAATGAGATATCGGAGTCAGATCAGGCTCCACCTCTTTACACAGACGGATTTTTTGTCGCGTTTCCTGGTTAGGAACTGTTGATTGGGGCATGTTCAGACAGGCCATCGCCTGTAGGAAAGCATTCCAGCCTACAGGTCGGCGACTATCGGGTACCTTATTAGTGCTAGTGACACTCTTCAACAAATCAAACATGTGTGAACCTTTGATCAGTTGTCCTTTAAAAACAAATTCACCCTGTTCATTCCAAGCCGTTACCCGCGGTTTCTGAACCATTTTGTGCAGGATATATTCTGCATGTCTTTTGCTTCTGGCCGGCATGTTTCTCAAAACATCCGTTACAACATCTCCCTCTGAACTCTCAACAGGTTCGGTCACCGCAACATCTTTATCAACCGTTCCCCCCGCATCAGCCCCAGAACCATTTTCTTGAGAGGCCATGGTTAAAGTTAAAATGTTTTGATCTTTTTCACCCTGTCTAACCAGACGGAGGTAGCGCTGTAACGTGTTGGTATACAACTGGGCTTTGGAATACTGATTTAAATCGGCCCTGGCCTGTATAGCTTTCATTTCAGAGTCCAGGTTGTTTTCGGCCGTTTGTCTAATGGGCTCTGGCCCGACAACATTTTTTCTCAGTTTCTCAAGCTGCTCCTGAGGGATCAAAAACATTTTCTGAGCATATTCCATTATTAACCCACTCTGGAAGCTAGAAGACTGGTTAGGAAAGGCACGGCTATGCTCAACAGCGGTCCTATAAAACCCCCGGTTTGATTAATCTTCTTTCTTTTTCTTTTAATAGAATACTTCTTATTAGCGATGATCTTGATAACCGCTTTTTGTTTTTTGAGTTTAGAATGTTGAGAAGGGGTTAGGGGTATATTACCGCGTAAGATGTTAAAAGCTATTTCACACAGGGTCTCGATCAAATCCGAGGGGGCCCCTGCCAGCACAGCTTTCCTATGGCGCGGGCTCCTCTCAAATAACATTTGCAAAAGCGGCAGATTTCTTTTAATCCGAACAGACATTCTTATTTATTTCCTTTTCTTTAGCAGGCGAAAGTCTTCTGGGGTTTGTGCTTTTAAGTCCGCAATCAAGTACCCGTAGGGTTTTTTGGTGGCATCCTCAAATGCCTCCAAAAAGAACTTGGTCTGGTTAGGGTACATTTGACGAGCCAAGACGGTGACCTGTAGTTTATCTCTGGGGTTTTTAAAAAGAATTATATAATTGGCATTTAAATTAATAGTGCGGCTTTTTTTACCTTGAAAAAATAGATTTTGAACTAAATAAATAATACTTTAATTCCTATGATGAGTGTACTTTGTGAAAGCTTTTTCCACTTCACTGTTGTCACCGGCCTGCTCCATCTGGTCATCAAGGATCACTAGGTTAGTTTGACCGGGCGGGAACAAGTCATCGCCACACAACGAGGCGGGGAGACCTTGCACAAATTTCAGATTATTTTTTTCCGAAGCCAAATCATCGTAGAGAGGTTGCCAGCAAGAGTAACACCACACTATGTTGTCAAGAGCTTGGGACACGGTTGCGTCCACATCTTCTATGATGTTCTTTATAAGATAGCTCTTCCCCGAATTGGAGGGACCGGCTATAATACAGGAGAAAGGGTGTTGAAGTCTGTTATCAAAACCACCGCTAATATCCATAAGGCAGAGTGGTATAATCAGTCTTCAACACTCTTTTATTGTACACCACCCTGAATCGTTTGTTTAGTGATCTATTTTCCAACGTGTACCCCTTTTTATTGCGATAGATCTGATTTCCGGCTGTAATAATCTCACGAGGAGGCGCGTCTTTCTCGGTTAAAAAACTTTCTACCAGGGTCGTCAGAGACTTGATGTTAATGAGCTTGTTGTTACAATGGTTCAGAGTGAAACCCTTAACTTTCATACAGGTCTTACCCGCAGCCGTTCTGTATGCGTAAGTCTTAGGACCCCCTGAAACAAACTCCACTATGTGGTCCTGAGGATCTAGTTCGCTCGTTAACTCCCCAAGGTAGTCCCCGAGGGGAGGGACCCAATCCCCTGGCCTGGTGACAAAGATTACAGAGTCAGTATCATGATAGAGCGTGCGTTCCTGCAACTGATCCATTAAGTTGTACAGTTCAAGCCGGGCGTAAGCCGTGGTAAAAACCGCTATGAAAACATTAACATTCCCCTGTTTGGTGGGGAAATCTTTAGGGGCCCTCCACTGGACCTGTGCCACGTGGTCATTTAAGAATTGAAAGTGTGATACTGCATGTTGTTTGGAAAACATAAATTCTATGAACAGTTCAGGGGTTTTAATCAAGGTTGTGTTTAGACGGTAATTTCTTTCCCCAAACTTACCCCACAGACTGTTTAAAATCAGTTTGGACATTTGTCTCTTGGCGGGGTTTACAGTTATGTTCCCCGGCTCTAGACGGATCCCTTCCTTTTCAAAATATTGCTGAACGTATCGCTCTTTGGCCGCGGAGTCAACACACCATGAGGGATAGCCCGATGCCTCCTGTTTCCCTTTCAGATGGATCATAATGTAATCAGCAAAAAGAGTATCAGTTTTTTCAGAAAAATGCCAAACCTCATACACCTTACCGACTCTGTAACCTTTCTCCACCGCCTTGTCAAGCTCAATGCTACACCAGACACCCGTCAGCGCTCTCTCTTCATCACTGTGCAGACAAGAGGTAGTTTGATTTTCAGTTTCCACACACGTTCTACACAGAGGGAACATCAATTTTCCCGAACACCTGTAAGGCAACACGGGTAAGAACAGCTCGCGAGGAGGGTACATGGTGACTTTGATCAAACTAAAGTAATGTCCGATTTCGAGAAAGTCACGATAAACAATGGTTGGACGCCCCACCGGGTACATTTTGGTCTTGTTGACATAAGGGTACAGACTGGTGAAATCATAGTAATCTACTCTCTCACCCTCCTTTACCTCATAATGTAAACAGAGGGCATTGGTACAACCCCCAAATAACGCATCCCGGGGCTCTAGACATTCAGGAAAGTCCAAGGTTTCCATAAACCGTTGTACCCCCGCATCCTGTTGCTTCAGGGTCGTCCACTCGTGTTCCCAAATCACCAGCACTTTCAAACCATAGGTGTTTTTTAAAGTTTCAATTCGTTCCTGGAAATCATAGTACATATCACCGCAGAGTTTTAGTGTTACGGGGTTAAAGGTGTTTGGGTCAAAGCACTGAGGACAGCCATGGTAAATACAACCGGCAAACTCATAAGCGGTACGCCGCCCGGACACGTCGCTAAAACCGTCTAAGTAGTAAGGCCCCATTTTTACTTCCCCTTGATTTAAAGCATGTCTGATGAAGATGTTATCCCGGGCACTCAGGTATTCCACCCACTGTATGGAGACAGTCGAAAAGTTCTTTTGTCTAGCACGATAGTTGTCAGAAGTGGTGACCGCTATAGTGTTTTTCTGCAAGAAATTGGACCGATACATTTTCATGCAGAGAGACGCTATGGTCACACTTTGCAAAGGGTTGAGACCCGATGTGTTGATAACCTCGGCGCAGAAACGCACACAGGCTTCTTTAAGGATCACCACATCATTTTTACAATAAGCGGCCATCTCTTCTCGGAAATCAAAAACACCTCACTTAACCGTATTGTACCATTTAAAGAATTCCTCCCTCTCATGAGACATCATAGTATCAGCCCCATAATAAGAGGCGGGCGGGTAGGACCCTTGATAATTTTGAGTGTCCTTAGTATTAAAAAAATGGCAGAACCAACCTTTCTTCTGAGCCTCAAAACCCAGAGCCTTAGGCAAAGCGCTCAATTTCATGGGGAGGAAATTTAACAAGTCTATGTAACGTTAGTTGAAAGCTTCGTCGGTGAAACACATGATCTTGCTACCCTGAGCTATTATTCTTGGGGTCACCCCATTTTCCACCAGATACTTCATCAAAATGTAAGAATCATAACCCTTAGCATTGTGGGCAATAAATGTGTAATTGAGGTATTTTGGACCTCGATACCGCGTAAAGAAATCCCTGACACAACTCTCACCGCTAGCTGACCACTCACGATCCAACATGTCAATACAGTGTATATAATTAGCAACGTGGACCCCGTTTTCTTGCCGGCATTCAAAATCAAAAAAGACATACCAGTTGTGCGGCGGCTCCTTTTTAACCGGCTGAATAAAGCACTGGTGTTCGGACCCCGGGGTTAAATCAGCATTACAGATCCTGCATCTCGGCTCCAGACATTTGTGTGGTTTAACCTCATGAAAACGGTACTGGAGGCAACACTGCGGGCAACATTTAGTTTGATCACAATAACTCCATTTTTTAACCCCTCTCAGCAGCGGCCCTCTGTACCTTATGCTCGGAAAAACAGAACGCTGAGAGACAAATCCTTAAGCAATCTTTACATCGGATGGTAGGGGCCAAACCCTTACGACATTGCGGATTGAAACAGACGTTACAGTAACCGTCACAGCGGTGCTTAAGCTTATCATTGAAGGCCTTATAACACCAATGACAAACATACGAACAACCCAAAAAAGCCGTCAAACTCTTTATTCCAAAGTAATGACTATCACTTAGGAAGAGAAACAGTGTCTGTGTATGGGTTTCAGGATGTGTCTGAAATTTCACAAATACTTCCTTTACCTCACAACGGTACCACACAACAATTTTTAAAGACAACAACTCCTCAAACTTGGTGATGTCTGAAAAGGCAACCATCTGTTGAGAGTTTAAGCCGGCCCTCTGATGAAGCATTAAAGCCTCTTGCAGAGCTTGGGGTTCAGGCATGTCGGGGGTGAGTAGTTTTATTAAACTGTAAGCAAAACAGAGCTTATTGTCCCCACTGGAACTCACCACTAATTGCCTGAGCTTGGTCCTAATTATGTCGTTCTTCAAGCATTTCGACAGTCATCTAAGCGCCCCACCCTCAGGGTTACGAACCACATTCATTACCAGAGACAGACTTTCATCAGCTAAGATGGCTGCGTTACTTTGCAATAACGCTTCGATTTTAGCCAGACGTCTAAATTATCTCCACTCAGCATTACAGATAGGTTGCTAAACAAATCATCCCCTCTGAGTTCTAACTGTACAACATCTCGAGGTCTGACCCTTTCAGCAACCTGTTCAAGCATTTTCTGCAAGGCCTCGTGTATGTTGACAAATATTTCTGCATAATTGTCACAATTTAAAAGTTCTGCAAAATTAAAACGCTGAATCATTTCAAAATTGTTATAGGCCGGTCTATCTATAATCACGGGATCACTGGTACTCTTGGACACATCATCATTTTGAACAAAGCCTTCACCCCCTACATTCTCACAGAGCATGTCCTCCACAGCCTTATCAGTCTCAGAACCCTCCACATTCCGAACACCCCCACTGCTGACATCTACAAAACCCCCTTTTTGAGGAGGCTCATTTAAAGCCTGTAAAAGTCCTTCAAAGATATCCAACCGGTTAATGTCAAGACCCTCCTCTATAGTGATGGCTGCTTCTGCCGCCATCCTGTGTTCTAATTGTCTCAAATCATTTATAATAGGGGCAGAATTTGGTCGGGGTAGCTCCTCCAAAGCCTCCACCATTTCAAACAAATCGGGGTGAACTAGGGGGTGAACCTCTATAAGCGCTACCGGTGGGAGGTGGTTATTTAGATCATTGACCATCTGTAACAGGTCGGGGTTCACCGGTAAGTCTGTTAATTCACATTCTATCGGTGGTAATTGGGGGTTATTTAAATCATTTATCATTTGTAATAGTTCCAGGTTCATTGGGACATCAGAGGAGTTCACAACAGGGCCGGGGATGTTCTCTCGGGAAGGTCTTTTTGGGGCCCTAGCTTGTTCATAATCCTTTAGTTTGTGAGTTCTTTTACCAAGTCAGGACATTTTTTAATTTATTTTTTATTTTTCCAACAACCCACAATAGTAAGGCGTTTTGTGTCTATTAAAACATTAAATACGGTACAATTCGTTAGTAAGGGTATTAATAAGGGTGTTTTGGCTCTCTATCAGCAGGTTTTGCCCCACTAACACAAGTCTTTGATTTTGTAACAAAGTATGTAGCAACTCATGCCGACCTTCAGGAAGTAGCTTCGGGGGCTGGTGGCCTGGCTCAGCTTCAAAGGATGGTCGCTCCGGTAAATCTCGGTCGAAGGAGGCAGGGAGCGAGCGTATACTCATGGACGGAGACCAAGAAGGCCTTTGCGGTGACACCCTGGCCAAGCGCGGGGTACTGTTCCGCGTTTCTGTAGCCAAGAAACGGGTCTGGGGGGACGATGTTGAAACCAGGCCGTCGTTGGGTGGTGTGTCAGCCCTGACTGACGGCGACCCCTGAGGTTGTTGGATGCCTGTATTTGTTCCGCCCGACAATGCGGCGGGCTGAATCTGGGGTGTTGAATTACCCCCAGAAGGCTGTGGCCTGAGTAGATGTTGGGGGGTCTCCAAGACCACCGTGGGGGATCCTATCGGTGATCTCACCGGGGAAGATGTTTGATCCCACTTAGACGGGGTAATTGTCCTCAATAGCTCATCCACAGAATGACTATCCCAAGAGTCTTGGGAAGAATAAAAATATACATTACATTTACATCTTTAAACGGTGACAGAAATCAAACTTAAAACAACATGTCCAGGACATTCAAAACCTTTAGCTTTTTTAAACCTTTGAAAATAGCCTTAGACATTCACTACAACGCCTTATTATTTACAGACAATATATTTATTAGGACTTGATAATAAATGTAAAACAGAGAAGCCGCTGTAAATAAACTGTTTCTTAAATGTTTCTTTAAAAACTGTAATATTGTTAATAAAACACACACACACACAACAACATTTCATTTTTAAACGAACCTTCCAAGTGTAAACGCTTCCTGATCCCGGGACTTCCTGTTTCACAAATGTTTTCACGATCTGTTTAAATATTAAATACAATGAACACCTTCAAGCCTTTTCCTACAACCACTTTAAAACAGAAGTATAATAGCGGGAGATAAGCCAAACAACTTACTAAACCCTTTCGGACGTCTTTACTTCCTAACCAGACGGTACGGCAATCGGTCATTTCTAAACACGTTCCCCAGAAACAAGCATAGACCTGTCCGGACTTCTAAAGATCTTTCCCAGAACCCCCCGCCCTACAGGAAACGGTCACCCATCGCTTAAATATTAGCCATCAACGGGCAAACAAAGCCCTTTTAAAAACATTAAAGTTTGAAAGATCTTACTTACCTCCACAGAATAATCGTTTCTTATGTTTTTCGGCTGGTTTAGCTTTTTGCACCGCTGTGAAGGTAAGAGACATGTTTAACCTTTAACCACACCGCTTTATAAAAAGCTTTAACCTCTTACAGGCTGCAGACATATACTCACAGCTATCAGATACCGGGGCTAACGGCCTTTCAGATTCTTGAAAGGTTACGGTTCTCGAAGGTAAAACGAAACAAGCCCTCGATGTGGAAGGCCTTTCGTTGTCTCGAACCACGTTTCTTAATACTGTTAGACAGGATAATTTTTTAAAATTAACAAAACTGGACTCAAACATCTTACAGAAACGTTATACAAACAAACAGGGGTTTAGTTCTTACCCGGTCGGCAGACAGCCTGTCTAGGGACAACCACTTCTCTTGGTCGATCCTCGGAGACATTAATCACAGGCCTTTCGATAGTTTCTGTGTAATTAAAGAGACCGGCATTAATATATATTAAAACGTTTTCATAACTCTAATGAGCCGCTTCAAAACCACACACACCCATGCATAAGAACCCATGAGCGCAAACACAAAAATCTTACCGTCGTTGTTCCAGATGATCTCCTCAGCGTTGGGAATTAACTCCTGTTGACTGGTTGAAAAATAATTTTACAGAACTTAAAACAGATGTTATAGCCTTATTTACAATACATGCACACAACACGCTCTGAGTCAATGAAAATAATCTGAAGACTTGCCTAAAAACTCGTTTAAATCGAATCGCTGATGTTGTTTCCGGACATTGTTGATCTTTAGTCTTAAATCGAAAGGTCAGTATGAGTCTGTCGAGCTGAAGACCAGACCTTCATACTTATACTGATGGCCACATGCCGGATCTGTTTGTAAGGCATTGTTCTGGTCTGGCCTTTGTGCCACCCTGTTACCAATTAACATATCAAAACCAACCAATAAAATGACACTGCATCAAATTTCAAATAGAAACCAAGATGGAGACGATCTCTCTCCTCTCTACTCTAAACTTTTATTAGAACCTTTTGGTCTCTCAAAAAAACATTTTTAAGCATCAAGACCTATAGTCAACAACCACTAAGAATATTTCAGGCCTTTATAAGCGCTAAAAAACAACCTGAGCCTAGAAAATAACTATAAAGATCAAAAATAACTAGCGCTTTTACAGTGATTTTTTTTTTTTTTTTATAGCGATGCTTTGTTTGGTATTAAACAAGTCACAAACTACTCAGAACAGCGTTTATCCCCGCAAAAGAGATATTTGGGTTTATTTTACAAAGCTTATAAATTATATAGGTTAAAAGTATTCTGAATGTTTTGATATCACACGCCATACCAACTGTTGTCTTCTACACCTTACGGTAGCAACAAATCTAACTACTGCTTTACTTTAACAATAATAATGACGGCGACCACGATGACAACAAGAACAACAACAACAAGAACAACAACAACAACATCATCATCATCATCATCATCAGATTTTAATTAAAAGTGGCTACACCAGCGTTTACAATTTCAACCTGTCGACGGACGGACGCTCTGAGTGCATCGATTGCGGGCACTCCAATGAAGAAAAGACACCCACCGCCTCCGGGGAACCACGAGGGCAAGCATGACGAAAAGGGCCAGCCCACAGTAGGCTGTTTCCGCCCGGTTTCGAACCGGGGACCTTTCGCGCGTTAGGCGAACGTGATAACCACTACACTACGGAAACTGACACCGCTGCCTCTTGCTTCAAATGGTTACCGTTAAAGCCTGCTGGTAAAACGGGCTCAGGTGTTTCAGGTCGGCTAGGCTGTGAGAAGTGCGGCGAAAGGATGCCATTTTCACAGACCTGTTTGGCATTGCTAAAGGGCACATCAGGACACTTCGGAAACTCTTTCAAAGGCAGGACGCCCTGCGCTCTGACAGTGCCTGCACTTAACCCAACAAGGTGATGCTGAATGGCTTGTTCAAACGGCTGGTGGTCTTCCGTCACCACCAGACTATGAGAGCTATACTGCGCCTTCAACTACATAAGAGTAGATAGTAGGGTTTTTTGGGCGCGGCCTATTTTGTTATGACGTATGCCCTAAGCTTATTAATATTCCTACGTCATAATTGGGGGGCGTGATTTTAGGTAGAGTTATTTCCTTAATTATTCCTACGTCATATCCGTCAGAAAGTGTGCACCCATAAAACCCTGAACAACAAGGCCACCCATAAATACCCCCACCCCTCTGAAGGCAACGCCCCGAAACTCTCCTCTCTATTTAAGAACCCGCGCTTCTTTTAGGCAATACCTCTTTAATTCTCAGCATCTGAAACATCCCGCTTCTTCAACATGTCCAGCGACATCAACATGAAACCCCGCAAGAAACAATCCCGGGCAAGGGTTCCTGTACTCACCAATTTGAAGATTGAACGCTCCTGGGTGTTGTTCTGGGGGGCTCGACGGGGTTACCGCTTTAAAAGGGATCCCAGCTATGTTGGAGTGGAGCTTTTTGCTTTGGGAGAGAAGGAGGGTACGTTGGAACCTTTTGAGACGGTAATTGAATACTCTTATGAGGACTGGTTGAAGGTGATGGCCTGGAGAGATCTGGGGCTTGTGGATAAGACTCTAGAAGGCTTGCAAGAGGGTCCAAGAGAATGCGAAATGGAGTCTCCGACTCAGGGTTTTGAAAGGTGTGAATGGGAAAGCTTGCAGAACTACGACAGACGACGTGTGGGGTTTTGGAGGGGGGTCTGACGGCTCAGGGGCTACTCTCTTCTAAGAGGGCGGTGTGTCGTGACGTAGTGAAGAGATAGGATAAAAGGTGCAACAATTCATTCATGGTTTAAAATTAAAGAGAATGTCTTACCCGAAAGCTGCGGACGTCGACAGGCTCTACAGGCCTCTTCAAACCCGGGATCACCCCTGGTTCTATTCCCCATATTTTGTATACACTCTGGAACCCTTTGACTGTGGTTACTCTCCAAGACCTCAGACCCCGGTCCCTCAGGACGAAACAACATGCGGTGCGATGGATGTCCAAATGAGTCTCGGGGATCCCCAGCCTCTGGAGCTCATGGAGGGCCTCGATTTTGCCGAACTGTCTACCGTCTGTGCGTCTCAGGAGGGGGTCAGTCCAATGGATGGAGAAACACAAACCACCAGGCGACCCAATGAGCATCGGACTGTCCCGGGGGCGTGATGAAGACGCAGGATTTATGCCCGGGGTATGTGACCAAGTAAGCAGAGTGGTTAAAAGCACCCTGGTGTATATTCTGAGTGCTCTCATCGACCGAGCTCTGAAAGAAGTCTGTCGGGGGTGTGAAGTGAATCACCCCAGTCAGTTGAGACACAGTTGTTTGTTTGAACCAGACCGTTACTATTTCCTGTTCTATTTCAATGTGTTTTACAGAAGACTGAACAAACCGTGGCTGAAACCGGCACTAATCAAGGCGCTCTCTTACTCCCACATACATGTCACTGTGGGACAAGTCCAGAAAATCATAGATGAGATTTTGCTGGAGCTGAAAAAGGAGCCGTTTATAATAGAGAAACTTGGGCAGCTGCTCAATGACCTGGATGAGCCGAGTAGAAAAACCGCTGGCAAGCTAAAAGCTTATTTCTTCCGTAAAGAAGTTAAAGCTGGGGGCAGCGACGAAGAATTCGACATCTACGCCACTGATTCAGACTCTGACCTGAACTAAGGGACTTTGAACATGGGGAATGTTCTGGACTGCTTCTGCAACTGGTTCTGTCATCAACACTCTGCAGCTAACCTGAGAGCGCTATTACACCATGTGCTTGACAGAAAAGTAGCCAACGCGAGCCTTTTCTCTACAGATTTAACCATCGATGAGGATCAACTTTCAAACCTGGAAAAGTGAATGGCTGCTGTAACAAAGACCGGGGGGTACGAACACTGGGATGAAGGGCTCAAGGGGGCCAAGAATGATATTAGGCCATTTCATCAACATCTGTATGACCTTTTACTGAGCATGTTTAATACACCTCTGTTTAATTTTAAAATAGGTCATAATGTTGTTTTATTTACATATGTAACTGAGGTGTGTGCCTACAAGATAAAGAAACAGGTATATTTGTTGATATAGATCAAGTAACCAATCATCTGATTTCATTTTGTCTGGACCGTAGAAAAAATTGTTGTGTATGTTATACTTTTCTCAAATGTCTTAAAAGGGGTATCTGCTCTCCTGAAGTTGAATAAAAAACCTTGTATAAAAACTTTGCGCATAGTGTGGGTCTGTGTGGTTATTTGACAGAATGACTCGGCAAGCTCCCCAAATGCAGGAACTATACTACAACCCAGCCAAGATTGGGGGTTTGGCGGGTAAGAAGGGTTTTTAAAGAGGACTCGCTGAGGCCGGAGTGAAGGTTAATGATGTGGTTGTTTCAGAATGGTTACGGGAACAAGACGCCTATACCTAACATAAACCTCTCAGGATTAACTTTAAAAGAAACCGCGTATATGCAACTGACATAGACTCACAATGGCAAATGGATCTAGTCGATATGTCAAATTTATCAAAACATAACAATGGTCACAAATTGATGTTGATGTGTATCGATGTGTTATCAAAATATGCCTGGGCTCGCATTCTACATAATAAAACAGGTCGGGCGGTGACAAGGGCCTTTGAGGATATATTGTCCCAGGGTCGATGTCCTAAAAAACTGCAGACTGATAAAGGAAAAGAGTTTCTCAACAGAGAATTTCAGAATCTACTGAAGAGACACAAAATACATCATTTCACCACCGGTAATGAGCTTAGGGCATCGGTAGTGGAGAGGTTTAACCGCACCATAAAGACCAAAATGTGGAGATATTTTACAGCGGTCAACACGTTCAAGTATTTTGATAAAGTTCAGGATTTTATCGATGCTTACAACCAAGGGTATCACACCAGTATTAAAATGAAGCCTAAAGATGTTGATCAAAGTAATTCTTTTAAGGTCTATAAAAAATTATACGGACCATTTATTAAGAAGGGAAAAACTACTTATAAGTTCAACATCGGTGATGTGGTTCGCGTTTCAAAGCTAAGGAGTACTTTTGCCAAAGGTTATGAAGAAACATTTTCTGACGAATATTTTACAGTTACCGAACAGTTGGCTAGAGACCCACCCGTGTACCGGTTAAAAGACTATGACGGGGAGGATATAGAAGGAACGTTTTACGAAGCCGAGTTACAAAAAATTATTGTGGGTAAAGACAGTGTATACAGAGTTGAAAAGATATTAGCTGAAAAAACCCAGAACCGGAAAAAATATGTGTTGATGAAATGGCTTGGATGGCCTGAAAAGTTCAATAGTTGGGTCCCGGAACAACAGGTTTGCGATATTCAATCCTTATAACAACTTGCCCGCGGGTGTGTTGTGGGCATTACTTTCGATACTCAAGATGGAATCAGGAGGCTTCTACGTGACTCTACCCAGTAACGCCTCTCTCGATATATACCCTAAAAATGAAATATCCAGTTACACGGTACAATTTGGAAAATCTATAGATCTAAGGGGGTCGTGGGAAGTGGGGTTGGCGGAAATACAGTATCCTTACACTTGGGCTGTTTTACAAGATAAGGATGCCACCTTCGCCATTTTTGATGATGTTAAAAAGAGTCAATGGACATTCACGATACAAGGAGGTTATTATGACAATGTGGATAAAATATTAGATGAGATGCATAAACAGTTCTCAGAAGGCACCCCCAACATCAAGCTATATTACAACCCTATTAAAAACAGAGTGTACAAGGTGTCAAAACCAGGTATTAGCATTCAAACCAGCGGCCAACTGGGGCGTATATTTGGGATCTATTCTGACACAGAGAGCAGGTTCTCAGAAGTGGTGGGGCGGCTTTTACACTCTTTATGTGTATACGGATATCATAACCCACCAGAGGGTCGGGGATAGTTATGTCCCCCTTTTGAGAAATGTACTTATTAAAGGTAAAAGCAATGACATGGTCACAATTACTTATGACAAGCCACACTACGTACCAGTCTCAAAGACCCAATTTGACAACATCACGATCGAAGTAAAATCGGATCAGAATATCAACGTACCCTTCCGCTTCAGTAAAGTTATTGTCAAACTACATTTTCGACCCCTGAAACAGTTTGTACATTATTAAAATGGCTACCTCGAGGGGTTATGTAGATCCTAGCGCCTATGTGGATTATTACAAGATGCAAGCCGGGAACGGCTTGCCCGGTTTTGTAGGAGCCCCCACAATGTATGGCGCCGGTCTAGGAGGACTCTTTCATGGTCTCTTTAGAATGGCCGTACCCCTGCTTAAGAGAGGCTTTGCTATAGCCAGACCCCACTTGAAATCAGCGGCTAAAAATATTGTTAGTGACGTGTTCACCAATGTTATGAACCGGGCAGCTAGCCATGAGCATCAGGAGGGTTCGGGTCTCATGGTAATGGCGAGGAGGGGGGGTAAAAGAAGAAACAGCATGTGTCCACCAGGGCGACGAAGATCCGTGGCTAACAAAAAACGAAGAATCTCTCATTCTCCAACATATCGTGGAAACACTCGGAGAAGGAAGCAGCACAAGAAAAAACCTGCAAAAAGAAAGTCTCAAAGAAAGAAAAATAGAGCCTCAGGATACATCTTTTAAACATGTCTTTTGTCAACAGTCTATCGGAAGAATGCGTCAAATCAGAACTGGATCTGTTTACAGTTCCATACACTCAAACGAGTATAGATAAGATCATATATGTAGAGATTCCCCCTCTTTCTGCAATTTCAGACACGGCCCCTCTGGAGTTTTTTATAGCTGGCAATGGCGAGGATTATATTGATTTGAATAACACATTTATTTTAATGAACTGTAAAGTGACTGATTAGGATGGCGATGCAATCGAGAAGACGGCCAACGCTGGGGTCATCAATTAATCAATTACCCGGTGGCCACCATGTTTTCACAGGTGGATGTGACCCTGGGAGATCGGCTCATTAGTCAAAGCAGCAATACTTACCCCTATAGAGTCATGATGGAGTGTATCCTTAATTATAGTGAGGAGACCCTAAGCAAACAGTTCAGCCCCGGCCTTCTCTTCAAAGACATCCCGGAAGCTATGGACGACAAGGATCCAGAGGGACTCAATAAGGGTTTGCAAAAAAGATCGGCCTCTTCAACAGAAGGGAGGACCTTTGAGCTAATGGGGCATATCCATGCAGACATATTTTTCCAAGAAAAACTCATGCTCAACGGGGTAGACATTAAAATTAAAATGATCCGTAGTAAAAGTGCTTTTTGTCTGATGACCCCTGATACGGAAAAATATAAACTGACCATATTATCGGCCTCGCTGTTTGTGAAATAAGTGTCCGTCTCCCCGGCGGTTAAACTAGGACACGCGCTGGCGTTAGTGACGGCAAACGCCAAGTACCCGATCGAAAGAGTCTATATGAAAGTCCACAGTATCCCCGCAGGGACACGGGTGATGAACCAGGAAAATCTGTTTCTAGGACAGCTCCCAAAACAGGTTATTATAGGTCTCGTGGATAATGATGCATTTACCGGGGTTTACAACAAGAACACCTTTAACTTTAAACATTATAACGCGGAATTTATAGCATTGTACGTCGATGGTGTGCAGGTTCCATCCAGACCTTTTCAACCTGACTTTGAAAACGGCAATGCGGTTCGTGAATATTACAGTCTAGTACTGGCTACGGGTCGCCATCTCAAGGATCAAACTCTGCTGATCGATCGCCGGGAATACTGCAGCGGTTACACCCTGTATGGTTTCAACCTGACCCCTGACGAAGAGTGTGGACAACATATTTCACTGATGAAGACGGGCAATATGCGTTTGGAGATGCGTTTCAAGCAGCCTCTACCACACACTGTAAATATGGTCGTGTATGCTGTGTTTGACAACATTATTGAGGTGAATCAGAGGAGAAACGTTCCGTATGATTATTATTAAAATGAACACCAGAGAGCTCAACCACATCATGAATGCCCTGGCCGGCTCACGGAAACTGTTTCAAGGAGTCTACGCCTGCGATCAGCTGCCTAAATTTAAGATCAAGAATTTACCTGCAATGTACATAATCAACACACACCCTAAAAATATGCCCGGAGAACATTGGCTGGCTATTTATCTAAGGGAGGACCACCGTGGTGAATTTTTTGATTCCTATGCAAACCCCCCGGATTTCAGACCTTTCCCTCGGAAGATCAATAACTTTCTGCTCAACAACTGTCAAGAAACCATTTACAGCGGTCGTCAAGTACAAAGTCTTCAGACCTTCACTTGTGGTCAGCACTGTGTGCACTAGCACGCATGCACCGCGGGTTGTTTCCGCCCGGTTTCGAACCAGGGACCTTTCGCGTGTGAGGCGAACGTGATAGCCACTACACTACGGAAACCGACCTGTCCTGGTGTTTCGAATGGCTCCCATCGAAGCCGGCTGGTAAAACGCGCACAGGCGTTTCCCGTGGGCCAGCCTGTGAGATAAAGGTTTCTACACTCACCTAAAGGATTATTAGGAACACCTGTTCAATAACCAACCAATCATATGGCAGTTGCTTCAATGCATTTAGGGGTGTGGTCCTGGTCAAGACAATCTCCTGAACTCCAAACTGAAAGTCTGAATGGGAAAGAAAGGTGATTTAAGCAATTTTGAGCGTGGCATGGTTGTTGGTGCCAGACGGGCTGGTCTGAGTATTTCACAATCTGCTCAGTTACTGGGATTTTCACGCACAACCATTTCTAGGGTTTACAAAGAATGGTGTGAAAAGGGAAAAACATCCAGTATGCGGCAGTCCTGTGGGCGAAAATG
>NW_027102935.1:0-7500 GCF_036373705.1 Amia ocellicauda
CAGGCGTCCCGGGTCCCAAAAATCGAAAAATTAATATAGAATGCTTTTTAATCCATAAATAAAGTAGGGGGCAGTCCTGGTGAGAGTCCCAGCCACAGCCCCAGTGTGTTTTGGAGTCGTTTGTGGCCGGGTGAAAAACTTGAAAAATTTTCTATCTCCTCACTCCCATTGACTTTACATTAGGGCGACCAGGCGGCCGGCGGAAAAAAAATCATAACAAATCAACGGAGGCATTTCTCCGAAAACTAACACCGGGGCAGTGCTCAGGGGGCTCCCAGCTATCAGCCACCCTATCCCGGGACCGATGGGAGCACTTTAAAATTTTCGAGTTAGGGGACCAGGCGGCCGAGTGAAAAACTTTGAAAAATTTTCTATCTCCTCACTCCCATTGACTTTGCCATTAGGGCGACCAGGCGGCCGGCGGAAAAAAATCATAACAAATCAACGGGGGCATTTCTCCGAAAACTAACACCGGGGCAGTGCTCAGGGGGGTCCCACCTCGTGGCCACCCGGTTTGGGGGGCGATCGGGGCCGGTTCCGAAAATCGCTAAATCTCCCATAGCCAGCCCACGCTCCATCCGATAGAGCAATGCCGGGCGGGGCCGGCCGGCAACTACGGATCATAAGAAATCAACGGGGGCATTTCTCCGAAAACTAACACCGGGGCAGTGCTCAGGGGGGTCCCACCTCGTGGCCACCCGGTTTGGGGGGCGATCGGGGCCGGTTCCGAAAATCGCTAAATCTCCCATAGCCAGCCCACGCTCCATCCGATAGAGCAATGCCGGGCGGCCGGCCGGCAACTACGGATCATAACAAATCAACGGGGGCATTTCTCCGAAAACTAACACCGGGGCAGTGCTCAGGGGGGTCCCACCTCGTGGCCACCCGGTTTGGGGGGCCATCGGGGCCGGCTGAAGAATCGCCCATACTCTGCCATAGGCAGCCCACGGTCCATCCGATCAGAGCAATGCCGGGCGGCCGGCAACCTATGGATCATAACACATCAACGGAGGCATGATAAGAGCATCTTTTATTATCTGCCAAGAAATATAGACCATCACAATGTTCCCCAACTTTCAGCTTCTACCACATCGCTGGGGAGTTTATTCCACTGTGTGACTACTCTCTCTCTATCTCTCTCTCTCTCTCTCTCTCTCTCTCTCTCTCTGTGTGTGTGTGTGTGTGTGTGTGTGTGTGTGTGTGTGTGTGTGTGTGTACAGCAGTGTCTCCGGTTTTCCTTTTGGAATGCCTTGAAGCCGGGGGGCTTTGCACTCATGAGAACATAGGGTGTCCTTGCCCTCCTTTCGCAGCCCAGGGCATTGAGAGATCCCTAGACGGGGAAATTACTTTCAAACTGCAGTACCGAAATGTGTCCGTTAGATGGTAGCATGCACCAAGGAATGAAGGAAAGTGCAAAACAAAAATGAAAAGGCACATCGCCTGGGCGAAAAATAATCGTAACAAATCAACGGGGGCATTTCTCCGAAAACTAACACCGGGGCAGTGCTCAGGGGGGTCCCACCTCGTGGCCACCCGGTTTGGGGGGCGATCGGGGCCGGTTCCGAAAATCGCTAAATCTCCCATAGCCAGCCCACGCTCCATCCGATAGAGCAATGCCGGGCGGCCGGCCGGCAACTACGGATCATAACAAATCAACGGGGGCATTTCTCCGAAAACTAACACCGGGGCAGTGCTCAGGGGGGTCCCACCTCGTGGCCACCCGGTTTGGGGGGCGATCGGGGCCGGTTCCGAAAATCGCTAAATCTCCCATAGCCAGCCCACGCTCCATCCGATAGAGCAATGCCGGGCGGCCGGCCGGCAACTACGGATCATAAGAAATCAACGGGGGCATTTCTCCGAAAACTAACACCGGGGCAGTGCTCAGGGGGGTCCCACCTCGTGGCCACCCGGTTTGGGGGGCGATCGGGGCCGGTTCCGAAAATCGCTAAATCTCCCATAGCCAGCCCACGCTCCATCCGATAGAGCAATGCCGGGCGGCCGGCCGGCAACTACGGATCATAACAAATCAACGGGGGCATTTCTCCGAAAACTAACACCGGGGCAGTGCTCAGGGGGTCCCACCTCGTGGCCACCCGGTTTGGGGGGCCATCGGGGCCGGCTGAAGAATCGCCCATACTCTGCCATAGGCAGCCCACGGTCCATCCGATCAGAGCAATGCCGGGCGGCCGGCAACCTATGGATCATAACACATCAACGGAGGCATGATAAGAGCATCTTTTATTATCTGCCAAGAAATATAGACCATCACAATGTTCCCCAACTTTCAGCTTCTACCACATCGCTGGGGAGTTTATTCCACTGTGTGACTACTCTCTCTCTATCTCTCTCTCTCTCTCTCTCTCTCTCTCTCTCTCTGTGTGTGTGTGTGTGTGTGTGTGTGTGTGTGTGTGTGTGTGTGTGTGTACAGCAGTGTCTCCGGTTTTCCTTTTGGAATGCCTTGAAGCCGGGGGGCTTTGCACTCATGAGAACATAGGGTGTCCTTGCCCTCCTTTCGCAGCCCAGGGCATTGAGAGATCCCTAGACGGGGAAATTACTTTCAAACTGCAGTACCGAAATGTGTCCGTTAGATGGTAGCATGCACCAAGGAATGAAGGAAAGTGCAAAACAAAATGAAAAGGCACATCGCCTGGGCGAAAAATAATCGTAACAAATCAACGGGGGCATTTCTCCGAAAACTAACACCGGGGCAGTGCTCAGGGGGGTCCCACCTCGTGGCCACCCGGTTTGGGGGGCGATCGGGGCCGGTTCCGAAAATCGCTAAATCTCCCATAGCCAGCCCACGCTCCATCCGATAGAGCAATGCCGGGCGGCCGGCCGGCAACTACGGATCATAACAAATCAACGGGGGCATTTCTCCGAAAACTAACACCGGGGCAGTGCTCAGGGGGGTCCCACCTCGTGGCCACCCGGTTTGGGGGGCGATCGGGGCCGGTTCCGAAAATCGCTAAATCTCCCATAGCCAGCCCACGCTCCATCCGATAGAGCAATGCCGGGCGGCCGGCCGGCAACTACGGATCATAACAAATCAACGGGGGCATTTCTCCGAAAACTAACACCGGGGCAGTGCTCAGGGGGGTCCCACCTCGTGGCCACCCGGTTTGGGGGGCGATCGGGGCCGGTTCCGAAAATCGCTAAATCTCCCATAGCCAGCCCACGCTCCATCCGATAGAGCAATGCCGGGCGGCCGGCCGGCAACTACGGATCATAACAAATCAACGGGGGCATTTCTCCGAAAACTAACACCGGGGCAGTGCTCAGGGGGGTCCCACCTCGTGGCCACCCGGTTTGGGGGGCGATCGGGGCCGGTTCCGAAAATCGCTAAATCTCCCATAGCCAGCCCACGCTCCATCCGATAGAGCAATGCCGGGCGGCCGGCCGGCAACTACGGATCATAACAAATCAACGGGGGCATTTCTCCGAAAACTAACACCGGGGCAGTGCTCAGGGGGGTCCCACCTCGTGGCCACCCGGTTTGGGGGGCGATCGGGGCCGGTTCCGAAAATCGCTAAATCTCCCATAGCCAGCCCACGCTCCATCCGATAGAGCAATGCCGGGCGGCCGGCCGGCAACTACGGATCATAACAAATCAACGGGGGCATTTCTCCGAAAACTAACACCGGGGCAGTGCTCAGGGGGGTCCCACCTCGTGGCCACCCGGTTTGGGGGGCGATCGGGGCCGGTTCCGAAAATCGCTAAATCTCCCATAGCCAGCCCACGCTCCATCCGATAGAGCAATGCGGGCGGCCGGCCGGCAACTACGGATCATAACAAATCAACGGGGGCATTTCTCGGAAAACTAACACCGGGGCAGTGCTCAGGGGGGTCCCACCTCGTGGCCACCCGGTTTGGGGGGCCATCGGGGCCGGTTCCGAAAATCGCTAAATCTCCCATAGCCAGCCCACGCTCCATCCGATAGAGCAATGCCGGGCGGCCGGCCGGCAACTACGGATCATAACAAATCAACGGGGGCAGTTCTCCAGAAACTAACCACCGGGGCAGTGCTCAGGAGGCTCCCAGCTATCAGCCACCCTATCCCGGGACCGATGGGAGCACTTTAAAATTTTCGAGTCAGGGGACCAGACGGCCGAGTGAAAAACTTTGAAAAATATTCTATCTCCTCACTCCCATTGACTTTGCATTAGGGCGACCAGGCGGCCGGCGGAAAAAAAATCATAACAAATCAACGGGGGCATTTCTCCAGAAACTAACACCGGGGCTGTGCTCAGGGGGCTCCCAGCTATCAGCCACCCTACCCTGGGACCGATGGGAGCACTTTAAAATTTTCGAGTCAGGGGACCAGACGGCCGAGTGAAAAACTTTGAAAAATATTCTATCTCCTCACTCCCATTGACTTTGCATTAGGGCGACCAGGCGGCCGGCGGAAAAAAAATCATAACAAATCAACGGGGGCATTTCTCCAGAAACTAACACCGGGGCAGTGCTCAGGGGGCTCCCAGCTATCAGCCACCCTACCCTGGGACCGATGGGAGCACTTTAAAATTTCGAGTCAGGGGACCAGACGGCCGAGTGAAAAACTTTGAAAAATATTCTATCTCCTCACTCCCATTGACTTTGCATTAGGGCGACCAGGCGGCCGGCGGAAAAAAAATCATAACAAATCAACGGGGGCATTTCTCCAGAAACTAACACCGGGGCAGTGCTCAGGGGGCTCCCAGCTATCAGCCACCCTACCCTGGGACCGATGGGAGCACTTTAAAATTTTCGAGTCAGGGGACCAGACGGCCGAGTGAAAAACTTTGAAAAATATTCTATCTCCTCACTCCCATTGACTTTGCATTAGGGCGACCAGGCGGCCGGCGGAAAAAAAATCATACAAATCAACGGGGGCATTTCTCCAGAAACTAACACCGGGGCAGTGCTCAGGGGGCTCCCAGCTATCAGCCACCCTACCCTGGGACCGATGGGAGCACTTTAAAATTTTCGAGTCAGGGGACCAGACGGCCGAGTGAAAAACTTTGAAAAATATTCTATCTCCTCACTCCCATTGACTTTGCATTAGGGCGACCAGGCGGCCGGCGGAAAAAAAATCATAACAAATCAACGGGGGCATTTCTCCAGAAACTAACACCGGGGCAGTGCTCAGGGGGCTCCCAGCTATCAGCCACCCTACCCTGGGACCGATGGGAGCACTTTAAAATTTTCGAGTCAGGGGACCAGACGGCCGAGTGAAAAACTTTGAAAAATATTCTATCTCCTCACTCCCATTGACTTTGCATTAGGGCGACCAGGCGGCCGGCGGAAAAAAAAATCATAACAAATCAACGGGGCATTTCTCCAGAAACTAACACCGGGGCAGTGCTCAGGGGGCTCCCAGCTATCAGCCACCCTACCCTGGGACCGATGGGAGCACTTTAAAATTTTCGAGTCAGGGGACCAGACGGCCGAGTGAAAAACTTTGAAAAATATTCTATCTCCCTCACTCCCATTGACTTTGCATTAGGGCGACCAGGCGGCCGGCGGAAAAAAAATCATAACAAATCAACGGGGGCATTTCTCCAGAAACTAACACCGGGGCTGTGCTCAGGGGGCTCCCAGCTATCAGCCCCCCGGGTCTGGGGGCATTGTTTTTCTTTTTAATCATTTTGAGCATTTCCCCCAGTTTAGAGATGTGTGCCCCTAGACAACCCATTGAGAATAACTATGAAATGTTCTGAAGTTTTGATTTTCAAATGTCGGTGAAAATTGAAAAACGTCATATATTCTTCAAAGGAAGCATGGGGCGATGGTAGGGAGAGTCCCCGCAGCGTGCCTCGGCAGCGATGGGAGCGTTTTCGATGTCCCCGTCCCCCCCCATAGGGATAGAAGGGGAGTTAGGTGACCAGGCGTCCCGGGTCCCAAAAATCGAAAAATTAATATAGAATGCTTTTTAATCCATAAATAAAGTAGGGGGCAGTCCTGGTGAGAGTCCCAGCCACAGCCCCAGTGTGTTTTGGAGTCGTTTGTGGCCGGGTGAAAAACTTTGAAAAATTTTCTATCTCCTCACTCCCATTGACTTTACATTAGGGCGACCAGGCGGCCGGCGGAAAAAAAATCATAACAAATCAACGGAGGCATTTCTCCGAAAACTAACACCGGGGCAGTGCTCAGGGGGCTCCCAGCTATCAGCCACCCTATCCCGGGACCGATGGGAGCACTTTAAAATTTTCGAGTTAGGGGACCAGGCGGCCGAGTGAAAAACTTTGAAAAATTTTCTATCTCCTCACTCCCATTGACTTTGCATTAGGGCGACCAGGCGGCCGGCGGAAAAAAAATCATAACAAATCAACGGGGGCATTTCTCCGAAAACTAACACCGGGGCAGTGCTCAGGGGGCTCCCAGCTATCAGCCACCCTATCCCGGGACCGATGGGAGCACTTTAAAATTTTCGAGTTAGGGGACCAGGCGGCCGAGTGAAAAACTTAGAAAAATTTTCTATCTCCCCTAGGTGACCAGGCAGCCGGAGCTGATTTTTCTGACCCCTAAAACAATTATTAAAAGGTATTTTTTCGCCAAACTAAGACTTTTAAAATTCAAATAGGATGATTATCTACTGCCCCAGTGGGTTTTTGAACCATTTTAAGCCTTTTTGACAGTTTTCATTTTTCCCCCATTGACTTCAATGGGAGTTAGGTGACCAGTCCTCCGACTTTTGAACCTCTCCTGGGGGGGCTGTGGAGCCCCCGATTTCTTTGCAAAGCACGTCATTCGATTCGTCTCAGTCCCCTCTATATACCCCGTGTGTTTGTTTTCTCGAAAAACCCCCGGAACACGGTTTTTTAGGGGGGGGGTGGGGGGGGGGTACTTCGGAGCCATTGGGGGGGGGGTAAACGACATTTCCCGAAATTAATTTTAACACAGCCTTCCTCAGAATCGCTTTTCCAACAAAATCCTTTTTATTTCGAGTCTCTACGATGTTCCTAAGTGGTCGAAACCACTTTTGGACAGTTTTTACACCAAACGGCTCGGGCGCACAGCGGGCCGTGTGCCGATGGGCGGTTCTCGCGGGTCTGAGGCGGGCTAGGCTGCTCGCGGCGGGCATGGGAGTGCCGTGTGCAGCCGCCACAGTGTTCCAGGCTGTCAGCATTTCTCTACGGTGCCGGGGGAAATACAGGAACTGGGTTTTTGAAGACACTTAGTGCAATGAGAGAGGTCAAAACTGAGCTAAGGGCACTTGCTGGAGGAAAGTGGCTGGGCCCCGCTAGCTCTTTTACGGACACTTTCTGGACTTGGGCCCGGGATTTTCAGACGGTTCTTTGCGACTGTCTGATCATCCAGCGAAATGCAAGGGGGGGAACGGTCCCGGCCGCACCCCGCGTTTCAGGCCTCGTCGGCGGCCCGCTCCGGCGGCTGCGCCCGCTAAGTCTTCGCGGCCCGCCGTGGAGAGTGTGTATGCTGCCCGCCCCAGACGTTCACCCCAAGGGCTTGCGGGCCTTTAAGGGTCTGTCTTTCGGGGTTTCACGGGCTCTGACCTCACCTCCC
>NW_027102935.1:17500-19455 GCF_036373705.1 Amia ocellicauda
TAGGCCTGCTGACTGAGCGCTGGGAGCCGTCGGTCGGTCGGTCGGTCAGTGAGTGAGTGAGTGAGTGTGTGTTGCGCTGGAGGAAAGCTCCAGCCCGGCGTCCGTCCCCACCGGGGAGGAGTAGGCCTGCTGACTGAGCGCTGGGAGCCGGGAGCCTTTCCTGCAGTCAGTCGGTCGGTCAGTGAGTGAGTGTGTGTGCTGAAGGAAAGCTCCAGCCCGGCGTCCGTCCCCACCGGGGAGGAGTAGGCCTGCTGACTGAGCGCTGGGAGCCGGGAGCCTTTCCTGCAGTCAGTCGGTCGGTCAGTGAGTGAGTGAGTGTGTGTGCTGAAGGGAAGCTCCAGCCCGGCGTCCGTCCCCACCGGGGAGGAGTAGGCCTGCTGACTGAGCGCTGGGAGCCGTCGGTCGGTCGGTCGGTCAGTGAGTGAGTGAGTGAGTGTGTTGCGCTGGAGGAAAGCTCCAGCCCGGCGTCCGTCCCCACCGGGGAGGAGTAGGCCTGCTGACTGAGCGCTGGGAGCCGGGAGCCTTTCCTGCAGTCAGTCGGTCGGTCAGTGAGTGAGTGTGTGTGCTGAAGGAAAGCTCCAGCCCGGCGTCCGTCCCCACCGGGGAGGAGTAGGCCTGCTGACTGAGCGCTGGGAGCCGGGAGCCTTTCCTGCAGTCAGTCGGTCGGTCAGTGAGTGAGTGTGTGTGCTGAAGGGAGGCTCCAGCCCGGCGTCCGTCCCCACCGGGGAGGAGTAGGCCTGCTGACTGAGCGCTGGGAGCCGGGAGCCTTTCCTGCAGTCAGTCGGTCGGTCAGTGAGTGAGTGAGTGAGTGTGTGTGCTGAAGGGAAGCTCCAGCCCGGCGTCCGTCCCCACCGGGGAGTTGTGCCCGGGCCCGGGCCTCCTGCCGACGGACCGTGTGGCGCATTGTCCCGACTGCGGACTTTCTCCAGCAAAAAGGCGGAGGTGCAGTACCGCCATTTCGCCACACGAGGGACGGAATGGCACCCAACTGCCCCCTGGTGTCGAAAAAGCGCAAGGGCACCCGGGCCGGTCCGCCCCAGGCAGCGGCCGAGATGCAGCACCGGGGGCCCGGCCTGCCTGCCCTGGAGGTCAGCCTGCCAGCCCTGGAGGTCTGCTATCCAGCCCTGGAGGTCAGCTATCCAGCCCTGGAGGTCTGCCTGCCTGCCTGCCTGCCCTGGAGGTCAGCCTGCCAGCCCTGGAGGTCTGCCTGTTAGCCCTGGAGGTCTGCTATCCAGCCCTGGAGGTCTGCTATCCAGCCCTGGTAGCAGCACTGCCAGCCCTGGAGGTCTGCCTGTTAGCCCTGGAGGTCTGCTATCCAGCCCTGGTAGCAGCACTGCCTGCCCTGGAGGTCTGCCTGCCTGCCCTGGAGGTCTGCCTGTTAGCCCTGGAGGTCAGCCTGTTAGCCCTGGAGGTCTGCTATCCAGCCCTGGAGGTCAGCTATCCAGCCCTGGAGGTCTGCCTGCCTGCCTGCCTGCCCTGGAGGTCAGCCTGCCAGCCCTGGAGGTCTGCCTTCCAGCCCTGGAGGTCTGCCTGCCTGCCCTGGCAGCAGCACTGCCTGCCCTGGTAGCAGCACTGCCTGCCCTGGAGGTCTGCCTGCCTGCCCTGGAGGTCTGCCTGTTAGCCCTGGAGGTCAGCCTGTTAGCCCTGGAGGTCTGCTATCCAGCCCTGGAGGTCAGCTATCCAGCCCTGGAGGTCTGCTATCCAGCCCTGGAGGTCTGCCTGCCTGCCTGCCTGCCCTGGAGGTCAGCCTGCCAGCCCTGGAGGTCTGCCTTCCAGCCCTGGAGGACAGCCTGCCTGCCCTGGTAGCAGCACTGCCTGCCTTCCAGCCCTGGAGGTCTGCCTGTTAGCCCTGGAGGTCTGCTATCCAGCCCTGGTAGCAGCACTGCCTGCCCTGGAGGTCTGCCTGCCTGCCTTCCAGCCCTGGAGGTCTGCTATCCAGCCCTGGAGGTCTGCCT
>NW_027102936.1:0-19179 GCF_036373705.1 Amia ocellicauda
AGACTGAAAGAAGCTTGTCTTGGATGGTGTTGCAATAACTTCATTCTGTAAAGTTTGATGTGCTCAATTGCAATACATATGCTTACAAATGGAATTTTACAACATTTCATGTTGTTTCAGGTCAGAACTGACTTGGTTTCAAGAGTTTGATGAATTGTAATGTTATCTTGCAAATATACATGTAAACTCTTCACCTATGACAGAGAGTGCTCTAAAGTATAGTGTGGGAGCATTATCAGACTGAAAGAAGCTTGTTTTGGATGGTGTTGCAATAACTTCATTCTGTAAAGTTTGATGTGCTCAATTGCAATACATATGCTTACAAATGGAATTTTACAACATTTCATGTTGTTTCAGGTCAGAACTGACTTGGTTTCAAGAGTTTGATGAATTGTAATGTTATCTTGCAAATATACATGTAAACTCTTCACCTATGACAGAGAGTGCTCTAAAGTATAGTGTGGGAGCATATCAGACTGAAAGAAGCTTGTTTTGGATGGTTTTGCAATAACTTCATTCTGTAAAGTTTGATGTGCTCAATTGCAATACATATGCTTACAAATGGAATTTTACAACATTTCATGTTGTTTCAGGTCAGAACTGACTTGGTTTCAAGAGTTTGATGAATTGTAATGTTATCTTGCAAATATACATGTAAACTCTTCACCTATGACAGAGAGTGCTCTAAAGTATAGTGTGGGAGCATATCAGACTGAAAGAAGCTTGTCTTGGATGGTGTTGCAATAACTTCATTCTGTAAAGTTTGATGTGCTCAATTGCAATACATATGCTTACAAATGGAATTTTACAACATTTCATGTTGTTTCAGGTCAGAACTGACTTGGTTTCAAGAGTTTGATGAATTGTAATGTTATCTTGCAAATATACATGTAAACTCTTCACCTATGACAGAGAGTGCTCTAAAGTATAGTGTGGGAGCATATCAGACTGAAAGAAGCTTGTTTTGGATGGTTTTGCAATAACTTCATTCTGTAAAGTTTGATGTGCTCAATTGCAATACATATGCTTACAAATGGAATTTTACAACATTTCATGTTGTTTCAGGTCAGAACTGACTTGGTTTCAAGAGTTTGATGAATTGTAATGTTATCTTGCAAATATACATGTAAACTCTTCACCTATGACAGAGAGTGCTCTAAAGTATAGTGTGGGAGCATATCAGACTGAAAGAAGCTTGTTTTGGATGGTTTTGCAATAACTTCATTCTGTAAAGTTTGATGTGCTCAATTGCAATACATATGCTTACAAATGGAATTTTACAACATTTCATGTTGTTTCAGGTCAGAACTGACTTGGTTTCAAGAGTTTGATGAATTGTAATGTTATCTTGCAAATATACATGTAAACTCTTCACCTATGACAGAGAGTGCTCTAAAGTATAGTGTGGGAGCATATCAGACTGAAAGAAGCTTGTTTTGGATGGTTTTGCAATAACTTCATTCTGTAAAGTTTGATGTGCTCAATTGCAATACATATGCTTACAAATGGAATTTTACAACATTTCATGTTGTTTCAGGTCAGAACTGACTTGGTTTCAAGAGTTTGATGAATTGTAATGTTATCTTTCAAATATACATGTAAACTCTTCACCTATGACAGAGAGTGCTCTAAAGTATAGTGTGGGAGCATATCAGACTGAAAGAAGCTTGTTTTGGATGGTTTTGCAATAACTTCATTCTGTAAAGTTTGATGTGCTCAATTGCAATACATATGCTTACAAATGGAATTTTACAACATTTCATGTTGTTTCAGGTCAGAACTGACTTGGTTTCAAGAGTTTGATGAATTGTAATGTTATCTTGCAAATATACATGTAAACTCTTCACCTATGACAGAGAGTGCTCTAAAGTATAGTGTGGGAGCATATCAGACTGAAAGAAGCTTGTCTTGGATGGTGTTGCAATAACTTCATTCTGTAAAGTTTGATGTGCTCAATTGCAATACATATGCTTACAAATGGAATTTTACAACATTTCATGTTGTTTCAGGTCAGAACTGACTTGGTTTCAAGAGTTTGATGAATTGTAATGTTATCTTGCAAATATACATGTAAACTCTTCACCTATGACAGAGAGTGCTCTAAAGTATAGTGTGGGAGCATTATCAGACTGAAAGAAGCTTGTTTTGGATGGTGTTGCAATAACTTCATTCTGTAAAGTTTGATGTGCTCAATTGCAATACATATGCTTACAAATGGAATTTTACAACATTTCATGTTGTTTCAGGTCAGAACTGACTTGGTTTCAAGAGTTTGATGAATTGTAATGTTATCTTGCAAATATACATGTAAACTCTTCACCTATGACAGAGAGTGCTCTAAAGTATAGTGTGGGAGCATATCAGACTGAAAGAAGCTTGTTTTGGATGGTTTTGCAATAACTTCATTCTGTAAAGTTTGATGTGCTCAATTGCAATACATATGCTTACAAATGGAATTTTACAACATTTCATGTTGTTTCAGGTCAGAACTGACTTGGTTTCAAGAGTTTGATGAATTGTAATGTTATCTTGCAAATATACATGTAAACTCTTCACCTATGACAGAGAGTGCTCTAAAGTATAGTGTGGGAGCATATCAGACTGAAAGAAGCTTGTCTTGGATGGTGTTGCAATAACTTCATTCTGTAAAGTTTGATGTGCTCAATTGCAATACATATGCTTACAAATGGAATTTTACAACATTTCATGTTGTTTCAGGTCAGAACTGACTTGGTTTCAAGAGTTTGATGAATTGTAATGTTATCTTGCAAATATACATGTAAACTCTTCACCTATGACAGAGAGTGCTCTAAAGTATAGTGTGGGAGCATATCAGACTGAAAGAAGCTTGTTTTGGATGGTTTTGCAATATCTTCATTCTGTAAAGTTTGATGTGCTCAATTGCAATACATATGCTGACAAATGGAATTTTACAACATTTCATGTTGTTTCAGGTCAGAACTGACTTGGTTTCAAGAGTTTGATGAATTGTAATGTTATCTTGCAAATATACATGTAAACTCTTCACCTATGACAGAGAGTGCTCTAAAGTATAGTGTGGGAGCATATCAGACTGAAAGAAGCTTGTTTTGGATGGTGTTGCAATAACTTCATTCTGTAAAGTTTGATGTGCTCAATTGCAATACATATGCTTACAAATGGAATTTTACAACATTTCATGTTGTTTCAGGTCAGAACTGACTTGGTTTCAAGAGTTTGATGAATTGTAATGTTATCTTTCAAATATACATGTAAACTCTTCACCTATGACAGAGAGTGCTCTAAAGTATAGTGTGGGAGCATATCAGACTGAAAGAAGCTTGTTTTGGATGGTTTTGCAATAACTTCATTCTGTAAAGTTTGATGTGCTCAATTGCAATACATATGCTTACAAATGGAATTTTACAACATTTCATGTTGTTTCAGGTCAGAACTGACTTGGTTTCAAGAGTTTGATGAATTGTAATGTTATCTTGCAAATATACATGTAAACTCTTCACCTATGACAGAGAGTGCTCTAAAGTATAGTGTGGGAGCATATCAGACTGAAAGAAGCTTGTTTTGGATGGTTTTGCAATAACTTCATTCTGTAAAGTTTGATGTGCTCAATTGCAATACATATGCTTACAAATGGAATTTTACAGCATTTCATGTTGTTTCAGGTCAGAACTGACTTGGTTTCAAGAGTTTGATGAATTGTAATGTTATCTTGCAAATATACATGTAAACTCTTCACCTATGACAGAGAGTGCTCTAAAGTATAGTGTGGGAGCATATCAGACTGAAAGAAGCTTGTCTTGGATGGTGTTGCAATAACTTCATTCTGTAAAGTTTGATGTGCTCAATTGCAATACATATGCTTACAAATGGAATTTTACAACATTTCATGTTGTTTCAGGTCAGAACTGACTTGGTTTCAAGAGTTTGATGAATTGTAATGTTATCTTGCAAATATACATGTAAACTCTTCACCTATGACAGAGAGTGCTCTAAAGTATAGTGTGGGAGCATATCAGACTGAAAGAAGCTTGTTTTGGATGGTTTTGCAATAACTTCATTCTGTAAAGTTTGATGTGCTCAATTGCAATACATATGCTTACAAATGGAATTTTACAACATTTCATGTTGTTTCAGGTCAGAACTGACTTGGTTTCAAGAGTTTGATGAATCGTAATGTTATCTTTCAAATACACATGTAAACTCTTCACCTATGACAGAGAGTGCTCTAAAGTATAGTGTGGGAGCATATCAGACTGAAAGAAGCTTGTTTTGGAAGGTTTTGCAATAACTTCATTCTGTAAAGTTTGATGTGCTCAATTGCAATACATATGCTTACAAATGGAATTTTACAGCATTTCATGTTGTTTCAGGTCAGAACTGACTTGGTTTCAAGAGTTTGATGAATTGTAATGTTATCTTGCAAATATACATGTAAACTCTTCACTTATGACAGAGAGTGCTCTAAAGTATAGTGTGGGAGCATATCAGACTGAAAGAAGCTTGTTTTGGATGGTGTTGCAATTACTTCATTCTGTAAAGTTTGATGTACTCAATTGCAATACATATGCTTACAAATGGAATTTTACAACATTTCATGTTGTTTCAGGTCAGAACTGACTTGGTTTCAAGAGTTTGATGAATTGTAATGTTATCTTGCAAATATACATGTAAACTCTTCACCTATGACAGAGAGTGCTCTAAAGTATAGTGTGGGAGCATATCAGACTGAAAGAAGCTTGTTTTGGATGGTGTTGCAATAACTTCATTCTGTAAAGTTTGATGTGCTCAATTGCAATACATATGCTTACAAATGGAATTTTACAACATTTCATGTTGTTTCAGGTCAGAACTGACTTGGTTTCAAGAGTTTGATGAATTGTAATGTTATCTTTCAAATATACATGTAAACTCTTCACCTATGACAGAGAGTGCTCTAAAGTATAGTGTGGGAGCATATCAGACTGAAAGAAGCTTGTTTTGGATGGTTTTGCAATAACTTCATTCTGTAAAGTTTGATGTGCTCAATTGCAATACATATGCTTACAAATGGAATTTTACAACATTTCATGTTGTTTCAGGTCAGAACTGACTTGGTTTCAAGAGTTTGATGAATTGTAATGTTATCTTGCAAATATACATGTAAACTCTTCACCTATGACAGAGAGTGCTCTAAAGTATAGTGTGGGAGCATTATCAGACTGAAAGAAGCTTGTTTTGGATGGTGTTGCAATAACTTCATTCTGTAAAGTTTGATGTGCTCAATTGCAATACATATGCTTACAAATGGAATTTTACAACATTTCATGTTGTTTCAGGTCAGAACTGACTTGGTTTCAAGAGTTTGATGAATTGTAATGTTATCTTGCAAATATACATGTAAACTCTTCACCTATGACAGAGAGTGCTCTAAAGTATAGTGTGGGAGCATATCAGACTGAAAGAAGCTTGTTTTGGATGGTTTTGCAATAACTTCATTCTGTAAAGTTTGATGTGCTCATTTGCAATACATATGCTTACAAATGGAATTTTACAACATTTCATGTTGTTTCAGGTCAGAACTGACTTGGTTTCAAGAGTTTGATGAATTGTAATGTTATCTTGCAAATATACATGTAAACTCTTCACCTATGACAGAGAGTGCTCTAAAGTATAGTGTGGGAGCATATCAGACTGAAAGAAGCTTGTTTTGGATGGTTTTGCAATATCTTCATTCTGTAAAGTTTGATGTGCTCAATTGCAATACATATGCTTACAAATGGAATTTTACAACATTTCATGTTGTTTCAGGTCAGAACTGACTTGGTTTCAAGAGTTTGATGAATTGTAATGTTATCTTGCAAATATACATGTAAACTCTTCACCTATGACAGAGAGTGCTCTAAAGTATAGTGTGGGAGCATTATCAGACTGAAAGAAGCTTGTTTTGGATGGTGTTGCAATAACTTCATTCTGTAAAGTTTGATGTGCTCAATTGCAATACATATGCTTACAAATGGAATTTTACAACATTTCATGTTGTTTCAGGTCAGAACTGACTTGGTTTCAAGAGTTTGATGAATTGTAATGTTATCTTGCAAATATACATGTAAACTCTTCACCTATGACAGAGAGTGCTCTAAAGTATAGTGTGGGAGCATATCAGACTGAAAGAAGCTTGTTTTGGATGGTTTTGCAATAACTTCATTCTGTAAAGTTTGATGTGCTCATTTGCAATACATATGCTTACAAATGGAATTTTACAACATTTCATGTTGTTTCAGGTCAGAACTGACTTGGTTTCAAGAGTTTGATGAATTGTAATGTTATCTTTCAAATATACATGTAAACTCTTCACCTATGACAGAGAGTGCTCTAAAGTATAGTGTGGGAGCATATCAGACTGAAAGAAGCTTGTTTTGGATGGTTTTGCAATAACTTCATTCTGTAAAGTTTGATGTGCTCAATTGCAATACATATGCTTACAAATGGAATTTTACAGCATTTCATGTTGTTTCAGGTCAGAACTGACTTGGTTTCAAGAGTTTGATGAATTGTAATGTTATCTTGCAAATATACATGTAAACTCTTCACTTATGACAGAGAGTGCTCTAAAGTATAGTGTGGGAGCATATCAGACTGAAAGAAGCTTGTTTTGGATGGTGTTGCAATTACTTCATTCTGTAAAGTTTGATGTACTCAATTGCAATACATATGCTTACAAATGGAATTTTACAACATTTCATGTTGTTTCAGGTCAGAACTGACTTGGTTTCAAGAGTTTGATGAATTGTAATGTTATCTTGCAAATATACATGTAAACTCTTCACCTATGACAGAGAGTGCTCTAAAGTATAGTGTGGGAGCATATCAGACTGAAAGAAGCTTGTTTTGGATGGTGTTGCAATAACTTCATTCTGTAAAGTTTGATGTGCTCAATTGCAATACATATGCTTACAAATGGAATTTTACAACATTTCATGTTGTTTCAGGTCAGAACTGACTTGGTTTCAAGAGTTTGATGAATTGTAATGTTATCTTTCAAATATACATGTAAACTCTTCACCTATGACAGAGAGTGCTCTAAAGTATAGTGTGGGAGCATATCAGACTGAAAGAAGCTTGTTTTGGATGGTTTTGCAATAACTTCATTCTGTAAAGTTTGATGTGCTCAATTGCAATACATATGCTTACAAATGGAATTTTACAACATTTCATGTTGTTTCAGGTCAGAACTGACTTGGTTTCAAGAGTTTGATGAATTGTAATGTTATCTTGCAAATATACATGTAAACTCTTCACCTATGACAGAGAGTGCTCTAAAGTATAGTGTGGGAGCATTATCAGACTGAAAGAAGCTTGTTTTGGATGGTGTTGCAATAACTTCATTCTGTAAAGTTTGATGTGCTCAATTGCAATACATATGCTTACAAATGGAATTTTACAACATTTCATGTTGTTTCAGGTCAGAACTGACTTGGTTTCAAGAGTTTGATGAATTGTAATGTTATCTTGCAAATATACATGTAAACTCTTCACCTATGACAGAGAGTGCTCTAAAGTATAGTGTGGGAGCATATCAGACTGAAAGAAGCTTGTTTTGGATGGTTTTGCAATAACTTCATTCTGTAAAGTTTGATGTGCTCATTTGCAATACATATGCTTACAAATGGAATTTTACAACATTTCATGTTGTTTCAGGTCAGAACTGACTTGGTTTCAAGAGTTTGATGAATTGTAATGTTATCTTGCAAATATACATGTAAACTCTTCACCTATGACAGAGAGTGCTCTAAAGTATAGTGTGGGAGCATATCAGACTGAAAGAAGCTTGTTTTGGATGGTTTTGCAATATCTTCATTCTGTAAAGTTTGATGTGCTCAATTGCAATACATATGCTTACAAATGGAATTTTACAACATTTCATGTTGTTTCAGGTCAGAACTGACTTGGTTTCAAGAGTTTGATGAATTTGTAATGTTATCTTGCAAATATACATGTAAACTCTTCACCTATGACAGAGAGTGCTCTAAAGTATAGTGTGGGAGCATATCAGACTTAAAGAAGCTTGTTTTGGATGGTATTGCAATATCTTCATTCTGTAAAGTTTGATGTGCTCAATTGCAATACATATGCTTACAAATGGAATTTTACAACATTTCATGTTGTTTCAGGTCAGAACTGACTTGGTTTCAAGAGTTTGATGAATTGTAATGTTATCTTGCAAATATACATGTAAACTCTTCACCTATGACAGAGAGTGCTCTAAAGTATAGTGTGGGAGCATATCAGACTGAAAGAAGCTTGTCTTGGATGGTGTTGCAATAACTTCATTCTGTAAAGTTTGATGTGCTCAATTGCAATACATATGCTTACAAATGGAATTTTACAACATTTCATGTTGTTTCAGGTCAGAACTGACTTGGTTTCAAGAGTTTGATGAATTGTAATGTTATCTTGCAAATATACATGTAAACTCTTCACCTATGACAGAGAGTGCTCTAAAGTATAGTGTGGGAGCATATCAGACTGAAAGAAGCTTGTTTTGGTTGGTTTTGCAATATCTTCATTCTGTAAAGTTTGATGTGCTCAATTGCAATACATATGCTTACAAATGGAATTTTACAACATTTCATGTTGTTTCAGGTCAGAACTGACTTGGTTTCAAGAGTTTGATGAATTGTAATGTTATCTTGCAAATATACATGTAAACTCTTCACCTATGACAGAGAGTGCTCTAAAGTATAGTGTGGGAGCATATCAGACTGAAAGAAGCTTGTCTTGGATGGTGTTGCAATAACTTCATTCTGTAAAGTTTGATGTGCTCAATTGCAATACATATGCTTACAAATGGAATTTTACAACATTTCATGTTGTTTCAGGTCAGAACTGACTTGGTTTCAAGAGTTTGATGAATTGTAATGTTATCTTGCAAATATACATGTAAACTCTTCACCTATGACAGAGAGTGCTCTAAAGTATAGTGTGGGAGCATTATCAGACTGAAAGAAGCTTGTTTTGGATGGTGTTGCAATAACTTCATTCTGTAAAGTTTGATGTGCTCAATTGCAATACATATGCTTACAAATGGAATTTTACAACATTTCATGTTGTTTCAGGTCAGAACTGACTTGGTTTCAAGAGTTTGATGAATTGTAATGTTATCTTGCAAATATACATGTAAACTCTTCACCTATGACAGAGAGTGCTCTAAAGTATAGTGTGGGAGCATATCAGACTGAAAGAAGCTTGTCTTGGATGGTGTTGCAATAACTTCATTCTGTAAAGTTTGATGTGCTCAATTGCAATACATATGCTTACAAATGGAATTTTACAACATTTCATGTTGTTTCAGGTCAGAACTGACTTGGTTTCAAGAGTTTGATGAATTGTAATGTTATCTTGCAAATATACATGTAAACTCTTCACCTATGACAGAGAGTGCTCTAAAGTATAGTGTGGGAGCATATCAGACTGAAAGAAGCTTGTTTTGGTTGGTTTTGCAATATCTTCATTCTGTAAAGTTTGATGTGCTCAATTGCAATACATATGCTTACAAATGGAATTTTACAACATTTCATGTTGTTTCAGGTCAGAACTGACTTGGTTTCAAGAGTTTGATGAATTGTAATGTTATCTTGCAAATATACATGTAAACTCTTCACCTATGACAGAGAGTGCTCTAAAGTATAGTGTGGGAGCATATCAGACTGAAAGAAGCTTGTCTTGGATGGTGTTGCAATAACTTCATTCTGTAAAGTTTGATGTGCTCAATTGCAATACATATGCTTACAAATGGAATTTTACAACATTTCATGTTGTTTCAGGTCAGAACTGACTTGGTTTCAAGAGTTTGATGAATTGTAATGTTATCTTGCAAATATACATGTAAACTCTTCACCTATGACAGAGAGTGCTCTAAAGTATAGTGTGGGAGCATTATCAGACTGAAAGAAGCTTGTTTTGGATGGTGTTGCAATAACTTCATTCTGTAAAGTTTGATGTGCTCAATTGCAATACATATGCTTACAAATGGAATTTTACAACATTTCATGTTGTTTCAGGTCAGAACTGACTTGGTTTCAAGAGTTTGATGAATTGTAATGTTATCTTGCAAATATACATGTAAACTCTTCACCTATGACAGAGAGTGCTCTAAAGTATAGTGTGGGAGCATATCAGACTGAAAGGAGCATGTTTTGGATGGTTTTGCAATATCTTCATTCTGTAAAGTTTGATGTGCTCAATTGCAATACATATGCTTACAAATGGAATTTTACAACATTTCATGTTGTTTCAGGTCAGAACTGACTTGGTTTCAAGAGTTTGATGAATTGTAATATCTTGCAAATATACATGTAAACTCTTCACCTATGACAGAGAGTGCTCTAAAGTATAGTGTGGGAGCATATCAGACTGAAAGAAGCTTGTTTTGGATGGTTTTGCAATAACTTCATTCTGTAAAGTTTGATGTGCTCAATTGCAATACATATGCATACAAATGGAATTTTACAACATTTCATGTTGTTTCAGGTCAGAACTGACTTGGTTTCAAGAGTTTGATGAATTGTAATGTTATCTTGCAAATATACATGTAAACTCTTCACCTATGACAGAGAGTGCTCTAAAGTATAGTGTGGGAGCATATCAGACTGAAAGAAGCTTGTTTTGGATGGTTTTGCAATATCTTCATTCTGTAAAGTTTGATGTGCTCAATTGCAATGCATATGCTTACAAATGGAATTTTACAACATTTCATGTTGTTTCAGGTCAGAACTGACTTGGTTTCAAGAGTTTGATGAATTGTAATGTTATCTTGCAAATATACATGTAAACTCTTCACCTATGACAGAGAGGGCTCTAAAGTATAGTGTGGGAGCATATCAGACTGAAAGAAGCTTGTTTTGGATGGTTTTGCAATAACTTCATTCTGTAAAGTTTGATGTGCTCAATTGCAATACATATGCTTACAAATGGAATTTTATAACATTTCATGTTGTTTCAGGTCAGAACTGACTTGGTTTCAAGAGTTTGATGAATTGTAATGTTATCTTGCAAATATACATGTAAACTCTTCACCTATGACACAGAGTGCTCTAAAGTATAGTGTGGGAGCATATCAGACTGAAAGGAGCTTGTTTTGGATGGTTTTGCAATAACTTCATTCTGTAAAGTTTGATGTGCTCAATTGCAATACATATGCTTACAAATGGAATTTTACAACATTTCATGTTGTTTCAGGTCAGAACTGACTTGGTTTCAAGAGTTTGATGAATTGTAATATCTTGTAAATATACATGTAAACTCTTCACCTATGACAGAGAGTGCTCTAAAGTATAGTGTGGGAGCATATCAGACTGAAAGGAGCATGTTTTGGATGGTTTTGCAATAACTTCATTCTGTAAAGTTTGATGTGCTCAATTGCAATACATATGCTTACAAATGGAATTTTACAACATTTCATGTTGTTTCAGGTCAGAACTGACTTGGTTTCAAGAGTTTGATGAATTGTAATGTTATCTTGCAAATATACATGTAAACTCTTCACCTATGACAGAGAGTGCTCTAAAGTATAGTGTGGGAGCATATCAGACTGAAAGAAGCTTGTTTTGGATGGTTTTGCAATAACTTCATTCTGTAAAGTTTGATGTGCTCAATTGCAATACATATGCTTACAAATGGAATTTTACAACATTTCATGTTGTTTCAGGTCAGAACTGACTTGGTTTCAAGAGTTTGATGAATTGTAATGTTATCTTGTAAATATACATGTAAACTCTTCACCTATGACAGAGAGTGCTCTAAAGTATAGTGTGGGAGCATATCAGACTTAAAGAAGCTTGTTTTGGATGGTTTTGCTATAACTTCATTCTGTAAAGTTTGATGTGCTCAATTGCAATACATATGCATACAAATGGAATTTTACAACATTTCATGTTGTTTCAGGTCAGAACTGACTTGGTTTCAAGAGTTTGATGAATTGTAATGTTATCTTGCAAATATACATGTAAACTCTTCACCTATGACAGAGAGTGCTCTAAAGTATAGTGTGGGAGCATATCAGACTGAAAGAAGCTTGTTTTGGATGGTTTTGCAATAACTTCATTCTGTAAAGTTTGATGTGCTCAATTGCAATACATTTGCTTACAAATGGAATTTTACAACATTTCATGTTGTTTCAGGTCAGAACTGACTTGGTTTCAAGAGTTTGATGAATTGTAATATCTTGCAAATATACATGTAAACTCTTCACCTATGACAGAGAGTGCTCTAAAGTATAGTGTGGGAGCATATCAGACTGAAAGAAGCTTGTTTTGGATGGTTTTGCAATAACTTCATTCTGTAAAGTTTGATGTGCTCAATTGCAATACATATGCTTACAAATGGAATTTTATAACATTTCATGTTGTTTCTGGTCAGAACTGACTTGGTTTCAAGAGTTTGATGAATTGTAATGTTATCTTGCAAATATACATGTAAACTCTTCACCTATGACAGAGAGTGCTCTAAAGTATAGTGTGGGAGCATATCAGACTGAAAGGAGCTTGTTTTGGATGGTTTTGCAATAACTTCATTCTGTAAAGTTTGATGTGCTCAATTGCAATACATATGCTTACAAATGGAATTTTACAACATTTCATGTTGTTTCAGGTCAGAACTGACTTGGTTTCAAGAGTTTGATGAATTGTAATATCTTGTAAATATACATGTAAACTCTTCACCTATGACAGAGAGTGCTCTAAAGTATAGTGTGGGAGCATATCAGACTGAAAGGAGCATGTTTTGGATGGTTTTGCAATAACTTCATTCTGTAAAGTTTGATGTGCTCAATTGCAATACATATGCTTACAAATGGAATTTTACAACATTTCATGTTGTTTCAGGTCAGAACTGACTTGGTTTCAAGAGTTTGATGAATTGTAATGTTATCTTGCAAATATACATGTAAACTCTTCACCTATGACAGAGAGTGCTCTAAAGTATAGTGTGGGAGCATATCAGACTGAAAGAAGCTTGTTTTGGATGGTTTTGCAATATCTTCATTCTGTAAAGTTTGATGTGCTCAATTGCAATACATATGCTTACAAATGGAATTTTACAACATTTCATGTTGTTTCAGGTCAGAACTGACTTGGTTTCAAGAGTTTGATGAATTGTAATGTTATCTTGCAAATATACATGTAAACTCTTCACCTATGACAAAGAGTGCTCTAAAGTATAGTGTGGGAGCATATCAGACTGAAAGAAGCTTGTTTTGGATGGTTTTGCAATATCTTCATTCTGTAAAGTTTGATGTGCTCAATTGCAATACATATGCTTACAAATGGAATTTTACAACATTTCATGTTGTTTCAGGTCAGAACTGACTTGGTTTCAAGAGTTTGATGAATTGTAATGTTATCTTGCAAATATACATGTAAACTCTTCACCTATGACAGAGAGTGCTCTAAAGTATAGTGTGGGAGCATATCAGACTGAAAGAAGCTTATTTTGGATGGTTTTGCAATATCTTCATTCTGTAAAGTTTGATGTGCTCAATTGCAATACATATGCTTACAAATGGAATTTTACAACATTTCATGTTGTTTCAGGTCAGAACTGACTTGGTTTCAAGAGTTTGATGAATTGTAATGTTATCTTGCAAATATACATGTAAACTCTTCACCTATGACAGAGAGTGCTCTAAAGTATAGTGTGGGAGCATATCAGACTGAAAGAAGCTTGTTTTGGATGGTTTTGCAATATCTTCATTCTGTAAAGTTTGATGTGCTCAATTGCAATACATATGCTTACAAATGGAATTTTACAACATTTCATGTTGTTTCAGGTCAGAACTGACTTGGTTTCAAGAGTTTGATGAATTGTAATGTTATCTTGCAAATATACATGTAAACTCTTCACCTATGACAGAGAGTGCTCTAAAGTATAGTGTGGGAGCATATCAGACTGAAAGAAGCTTGTTTTGGATGGTTTTGCAATAACTTCATTCTGTAAAGTTTCATGTGCTCAATTGCAATACATATGCTTACAAATGGAATTTTACAACATTTCATGTTGTTTCAGGTCAGAACTGACTTGGTTTCAAGAGTTTGATGAATTGTAATGTTATCTTGCAAATATACATGTAAACTCTTCACCTATGACAGAGAGTGCTCTAAAGTATAGTGTGGGAGCATATCAGACTGAAAGAAGCTTGTTTTGGATGGTTTTGCAATATCTTCATTCTGTAAAGTTTGATGTGCTCAATTGCAATACATATGCTTACAAATGGAATTTTACAACATTTCATGTTGTTTCAGGTCAGAACTGACTTGGTTTCAAGAGTTTGATGAATTGGAATGTTATCTTGCAAATATACATGTAAACTCTTCACCTATGACAGAGAGTGCTCTAAAGTATAGTGTGGGAGCATATCAGACTGAAAGAAGCTTGTTTTGGATGGTTTTGCAATATCTTCATTCTGTAAAGTTTGATGTGCTCAATTGCAATACATATGCTTACAAATGGAATTTTACAACATTTCATGTTGTTTCAGGTCAGAACTGACTTGGTTTCAAGAGTTTGATGAATTGTAATGTTATCTTGCAAATATACATGTAAACTCTTCACCTATGACAGAGAGGGCTCTAAAGTACAGTGTGGGAGCATATCAGACTGAAAGAAGCTTGTTTTGGATGGTTTTGCAATAACTTCATTCTGTAAAGTTTGATGTGCTCAATTGCAATACATATGCTTACAAATGGAATTTTACAACATTTCATGTTGTTTCAGGTCAGAACTGACTTGGTTTCAAGAGTTTGATGAATTGTAATGTTATCTTGCAAATATACATGTAAACTCTTCCCCTATGACAGAGAGGGCTCTAAAGTATAGTGTGGGAGCATATCAGACTGAAAGAAGCTTGTTTTGGATGGTTTTGCAATAACTTCATTCTGTAAAGTTTGATGTGCTCAATTGCAATACATTTGCTTACAAATGGAATTTTACAACATTTCATGTTGTTTCAGGTCAGAACTGACTTGGTTTCAAGAGTTTGATGAATTGTAATGTTATCTTGTAAATATACATGTAAACTCTTCACCTATGACAGAGAGTGCTCTAAAGTATAGTGTGGGAGCATATCAGACTGAAAGAAACTTGTTTTGGATGGTTTTGCAATAACTTCATTCTGTACAGTTTGATGTGCTCAATTGCAATACATATGCATACAAATGGAATTTTACAACATTTCATGTTGTTTCAGGTCAGAACTGACTTGGTTTCAAGAGTTTGATGAATTGTAATGTTATCTTGCAAATATACATGTAAACTCTTCACCTATGACAGAGAGTGTTCTAAAGTATAGTGTGGGAGCATATCAGACTGAAAGGAGCATGTTTTGGATGGTTTTGCAATATCTTCATTCTGTAAAGTTTGATGTGCTCAATTGCAATACATATGCTTACAAATGGAATTTTACAACATTTCATGTTGTTTCAGGTCAGAACTGACTTGGTTTCAAGAGTTTGATGAATTGTAATGTTATCTTGCAAATATACATGTAAACTCTTCACCTTTGACAGAGAGTGCTCTAAAGTATAGTGTGGGAGCATATCAGACTGAAAGAAGCTTGTTTTGGATCGTGTTGCAATAACTTCATTCTGTAAAGTTTGATGTGCTCAATTGCAATACATATGCTTACAAATGGAATTTTACAACATTTCATGTTGTTTCAGGTCAGAACTGACTTGGTTTCAAGAGTTTGATGAATTGTAATGTTATCTTGCAAATATACATGTAAACTCTTCACCTATGACAGAGAGTGCTCTAAAGTATAGTGTGGGAGCATATCAGACTGAAAGAAGCTTGTTTTGGATGGTTTTGCAATATCTTCATTCTGTAAAGTTTGATGTGCTCAATTGCAATACATATGCTTACAAATGGAATTTTACAACATTTCATGTTGTTTCAGGTCAGAACTGACTTGGTTTCAAGAGTTTGATGAATTGTAATGTTATCTTGCAAATATACATGTAAACTCTTCACCTATGACAGAGAGTGCTCTAAAGTATAGTGTGGGAGCATATCAGACTGAAAGAAGCTTGTTTTGGATGGTTTTGCAATATCTTCATTCTGTAAAGTTTGATGTGCTCAATTGCAATACATATGCTTACAAATGGAATTTTACAACATTTCATGTTGTTTCAGGTCAGAACTGACTTGGTTTCAAGAGTTTGATGAATTGTAATGCTATCTTGCAAATATACATGTAAACTCTTCACCTATGACAGAGAGTGCTCTAAAGTATAGTGTGGGAGCATATCAGACTGAAAGAAGCTTGTTTTGGATGGTTTTGCAATAACTTCATTCTGTAAAGTTTGATGTGCTCAATTGCAATACATATGCCTGCAAATGGAATTTTACAACATTTCATGTTGTTTCAGGTCAGAACTGACTTGGTTTCAAGAGTTTGATGAATTGTAATGTTATCTTGTAAATATACATGTAAACTCTTCACCTATGACAGAGAGTGCTCTAAAGTATAGTGTGGGAGCATATCAGACTGAAAGAAACTTGTTTTGGATGGTTTTGCAATAACTTCATTCTGTACAGTTTGATGTGCTCAATTGCAATACATATGCATACAAATGGAATTTTACAACATTTCATGTTGTTTCAGGTCAGAACTGACTTGGTTTCAAGAGTTTGATGAATTGTAATGTTATCTTGCAAATATACATGTAAACTCTTCACCTATGACAGAGAGTGTTCTAAAGTATAGTGTGGGAGCATATCAGACTGAAAGGAGCATGTTTTGGATGGTTTTGCAATATCTTCATTCTGTAAAGTTTGATGTGCTCAATTGCAATACATATGCTTACAAATGGAATTTTACAACATTTCATGTTGTTTCAGGTCAGAACTGACTTGGTTTCAAGAGTTTGATGAATTGTAATGTTATCTTGCAAATATACATGTAAACTCTTCACCTTTGACAGAGAGTGCTCTAAAGTATAGTGTGGGAGCATATCAGACTGAAAGAAGCTTGTTTTGGATCGTGTTGCAATAACTTCATTCTGTAAAGTTTGATGTGCTCAATTGCAATACATATGCTTACAAATGGAATTTTACAACATTTCATGTTGTTTCAGGTCAGAACTGACTTGGTTTCAAGAGTTTGATGAATTGTAATGTTATCTTGCAAATATACATGTAAACTCTTCACCTATGACAGAGAGTGCTCTAAAGTATAGTGTGGGAGCATATCAGACTGAAAGAAGCTTGTTTTGGATGGTTTTGCAATATCTTCATTCTGTAAAGTTTGATGTGCTCAATTGCAATACATATGCTTACAAATGGAATTTTACAACATTTCATGTTGTTTCAGGTCAGAACTGACTTGGTTTCAAGAGTTTGATGAATTGTAATGTTATCTTGCAAATATACATGTAAACTCTTCACCTATGACAGAGAGTGCTCTAAAGTATAGTGTGGGAGCATATCAGACTGAAAGAAGCTTGTTTTGGATGGTTTTGCAATATCTTCATTCTGTAAAGTTTGATGTGCTCAATTGCAATACATATGCTTACAAATGGAATTTTACAACATTTCATGTTGTTTCAGGTCAGAACTGACTTGGTTTCAAGAGTTTGATGAATTGTAATGCTATCTTGCAAATATACATGTAAACTCTTCACCTATGACAGAGAGTGCTCTAAAGTATAGTGTGGGAGCATATCAGACTGAAAGAAGCTTGTTTTGGATGGTTTTGCAATAACTTCATTCTGTAAAGTTTGATGTGCTCAATTGCAATACATATGCCTGCAAATGGAATTTTACAACATTTCATGTTGTTTCAGGTCAGAACTGACTTGGTTTCAAGAGTTTGATGAATTGGAATGTTATCTTGCAAATATATATGTAAACTCTTCACCTATGACAGAGAGTGCTCTAAAGTATAGTGTGGGAGCATATCAGACTGAAAGAAGCTTGTTTTGGATGGTTTTGCAATAACTTCATTCTGTAAAGTTTGATGTGCTCAATTGCAATACATATGCTTACAAATGGAATTTTACAACATTTCATGTTGTTTCAGGTCAGAACTGACTTGGTTTCAAGAGTTTGATGAATTGTAATGTTATCTTGTAAATATACATGTAAACTCTTCACCTATGACAGAGAGTGCTCTAAAGTATAGTGTGGGAGCATATCAGACTTAAAGAAGCTTGTTTTGGATGGTTTTGCTATAACTTCATTCTGTAAAGTTTGATGTGCTCAATTGCAATACATATGCATACAAATGGAATTTTACAACATTTCATGTTGTTTCAGGTCAGAACTGACTTGGTTTCAAGAGTTTGATGAATTGGAATGTTATCTTGCAAATATACATGTAAACTCTTCACCTATGACAGAGAGTGCTCTAAAGTATAGTGTGGGAGCATATCAGACTGAAAGAAGCTTGTTTTGGATGGTTTTGCAATAACTTCATTCTGTAAAGTTTGATGTGCTCAATTGCAATACATTTGCTTACAAATGGAATTTTACAACATTTCATGTTTTTTCAAGTCAGAACTGACTTGGTTTCAAGAGTTTGATGAATTGGAATGTTATCTTGCAAATATACATGTAAACTCTTCACCTATGACAGAGAGTGCTCTAAAGTATAGTGTGGGAGCATATCAGACTGAAAGGAGCATGTTTTGGATGGTTTTGCAATATCTTCATTCTGTAAAGTTTGATGTGCTCAATTGCAATACATATGCTTACAAATGGAATTTTACAACATTTCATGTTGTTTCAGGTCAGAACTGACTTGGTTTCAAGAGTTTGATGAATTGTAATATCTTGCAAATATACATGTAAACTCTTCACCTATGACAGAGAGTGCTCTAAAGTATAGTGTGGGAGCATATCAGACTGAAAGAAGCTTGTTTTGGATGGTTTTGCAATAACTTCATTCTGTAAAGTTTGATGTGCTCAATTGCAATACATATGCATACAAATGGAATTTTACAACATTTCATGTTGTTTCAGGTCAGAACTGACTTGGTTTCAAGAGTTTGATGAATTGTAATGTTATCTTGCAAATATACATGTAAACTCTTCACCTATGACAGAGAGTGCTCTAAAGTATAGTGTGGGAGCATATCAGACTGAAAGAAGCTTGTTTTGGATGGTTTTGCAATATCTTCATTCTGTAAAGTTTGATGTGCTCAATTG
>NW_027102937.1:0-19099 GCF_036373705.1 Amia ocellicauda
TCCAATCATTTCAAATTGGTTTCTTGAACATGACAATGAGTTCACTGTACTAAACTGGCCCCCACAGTCACCAGATCTCAACCCAATAGAGCATCTTTGGGATGTGGTGGAACGGGAGCTTCGTGCCCTGGATGTGCATCCCACAAATCTCCATCAACTGCAAGATGCTATCCTATCAATATGGGCCAACATTTCTAAAGAATGCTTTCAGCACCTTGTTGAATCAATGCCATGTAGAATTAAGGCAGTTCTGAAGGCGAAAGGGGGTCAAACACAGTATTAGTATGGTGTTCCTAATAATCCTTTAGGTGAGTGTATATATTAAGCAGAATCTGTCTCTTGGATATTAGCCTAGTCTCTAGATTTCGATTTCAGAGCAGTAAAATGAATTACAGGTCTGCCTGCTCCACAGACACTGAACCTAGCTGGGCAATGTCAATTTAGCCGTTGGTGTTCAGGCCTTCTTTAACAGCTGGTAATTAATGTGATATCATGAGTGAAGTAACACAACATTAGCCAGCCAGTGAAAGCTTAGGAATTCACTTTCTGGACTTCACTCCTCCTCACCTTCACTGTGCAGTCACAGCAGTGCATTGAAACTTCCCTGTGTGGTTGCACAGATCAGAATCGGCAGAATCAGGAATTTCAGCGGCGTGACTTTTCCCATCCATGACTGCAGCACAACTTTCAACGGGAAAGGAAATCTGTTCTTGGAGTCTCTCAGAGCTGTCTGGTTGAACTAACAGTATTGACTTAGAACGGTTTCCCAGTTTAGCGCTGCTCATTTTTTTAAGTATTTAATTGCATCCCTAACGGGAGTTGAGGAAAGCATTACCCTATGTTCTGATTTTCCATGTAAAAAAACAAGCTGCAGAGAGGACACAACAAGAAGGTCAATGTTCTCTGCTTGAACTCTTCTAGCTGTGACGATACTACAGGCTAGGAAACAGCAATTTCTTTAGCCAACGAATATGACCCATAAAACTGCTCTTCTGCAAAGATGTAATTACTGTTGTCAAGGGAAAATCAAATGTAACATTATTAACAGCCTCTTCACACTAACCCCTAAAGGTTAGGAACAGAACTTTCAATTAGAAACCAAATTCTTTTATCAGTTTGAGATCAAATGAGATGTCTAGTTGAAGCGGCTATGTCAGCGATATTATAAACATAAACATGGAGCCATTTGTCATATTTATTCAATATGGAATTCTGTGGTTTTAAAAATTAATGGCCATGTATTTCCAAATTGTGAAAAAGGTAAGTTAAGGGTTAAAGTACTCGACAAGTGCAGTTTTAAGTAAAAAACAATGCTACCATCAAAGCACAAAATATGAAATATGAAATACCTTCCATTTATGCTTCATTCTTGGGAACTAATACCATACAGAACCATCATATTAATACAATCAAATTAATATTTTTGTTTTTCCAATGAGGTAAGTCTGAAGAAAAAAAAAAAAACTCTTGAAAAAATGTGAAAATTAAATGTTAAAGAATTTTTCTATTCTGCAGCAAAATATATCTCCCTTAATGCAAGTGCTCGGTTTTATGACACTACTTGGCCATCTACACATCTTCTGAGACTTAACTGAGGTACATCTCAATTAGGAAACTGGTTTAATCTCAGTTCCTCACTTTATAATAGTTTTAGAGTACACATATTTACTCATCTCAGCAGATTTAACCACATAAAAGGCATGTAGAAGTTGAACAGATGTCTACAGCTTCCAGACAAGGGCACCTGACTGTATGGCTCATGCCAGAAACCAATGGACAGCTACAAGCTGAACAAACATGGGATGAAGAAAGGCTTTTTTGTTTTTTAATTCATTCGAATTACGGCATTTAAAAAGAAGGTCCTGTAAATATATTTCCATTATGTAACATTTAAAAATTATGTATTTTTAGGACAGCAGGCTGGAGTCTGTAGGAGCATGTCAAAATATCGATATCTAAGTAAAGCTTTAAAGGTGACAAGTTAGTTTTTGGCACACGTTAACTAGGCCTAATTCAGAAACGTTACACACAGGTTTCATTGAAGCCTATACACTTTCCAGTAGGGATATCTCTTAAATCTATTTAGAAAATTACAGCTATAGGGGAAAATACAACTTTGTTTATGGATATTTTCTGCAAGTCATACCTCATGGGTCCCAAATCCTGATCCTGGAGACTCAGCTCCAATCCACTTAGTGTTATAACTCATCCTAAATAACCAGTTCTTAAAGACTGGAAACAAATGTTAGTTATCCATCACACTGTCTTCAAAATAAGGACTCCACTGAAAGCAATGCAGGGTTACACTAGGCCCTACTATTTCTTGCTGGGACAGATTTGTTGTCAACAGGCCTGCGGCCCTGCGGCACCAGGAGAGCGTGTGTGCCTGCTGCCTGGCTGACCACCTGCCCTGCAGAGCAGACGGAGAACAGTGGGGAGCCCATACAAGCTGCCACCGACAAAAACAAACACACGCTGCTTCCACCCTTGCAGTAATGATAAATCTGAGTAAGCAGTAAACTTTACTTACATTTTAAAATGAATAACACAGTGGCAAATTCATTAAAAGTAACAAAGTTACAATCCCCAGTGTTACAGGCACAGGGCACGGCAATAAAACACACAGAATTGTCAAGTTCAACAATGAAACATACCTCAAGACAGGAATATTACCATTTCTGCACAGAATACAGGAAGACTGGAGTTTCACACTAAATATGTATGAAAGGAAGATTGTTCCTGCACTAGTGCAGAAGAAATACATAGGGATAGGTGCAAAAAAAGGTAAGAGATTGAAGATACAAATTATAGTAAGTAACTGTATCTTTGAAAAAAGATAAATTCCTATATATTATCTCTTTAAAAAAATTGCAATATTTTCAGGACTTAAGCAAGCTATTTCCCGATATCTACACATACATAAATGGTAAATAATAGTGAAGCTTGCTACACTGTGAAGGCTGGAAGTAATACAGTACATTCACATGAACAATGCCTACGAGATACAGATGTAAAAATGCTTTGCCAGAGGGGTGTGTGTGACGAACGCCCCAGCTACTAAACATACTCAATTCAGTCTGTCATGAAAGGATGCAACAGGTTCACAATTCTCAATATTCCTTCTGCCCATATCCCATTCCAAACATAAGTCATAATGTACTATTTTTTGTTGTCTTTTACATGCTCGGCCACTAAAAAAGTCATGTTTAAAATGTTATAAGAATTGTATCCTGTTAGGAGCTAAAAACTATTATAATAATTTGAATTAAGCATTTTGTCAGCTGAATTGAGCACTGAATAAAGGAACTGGCAGTTCAGTTGTAGTGCAAACCAGAAAGCATTGGCGTTTAAAAATGACTTCAATAGACTCTTTTCTGTGAGAACATTAGAAATCATCCATTTACTGCTGAAAACCTCACAAGCACAATAAGCTGAGCTAATCAATTTAATGGGAGACTAATTGAGGCGGCAACATCCACAAATCGATACAAGGTACAAAAAGGAGGTTGTTTTGAAAAGTTATGGGAAGTTAAACTTCTCAATTGCACCTTATTAGTAACAATAGATTTTACTCAACATTTGTCTTGCACCTTGTTGTTGCCTCAGTGTGTTGAGGACACTTGTCTGAGCATATCTCTCCCCCTAAACCGTCCGTTTTTTTATGAAGTGCTGACAGTGTTACACAATTTATGAATCACCCTGAATTTCTATTGCAAACTGACTTCTTTAACCTTCCTAGAGTGAGGCAATATTTTATTGGTTGTATATCCTGTTCTTTTAAGAGCTTAATGACATTGGCTTCCCCTCAGGTTTTCTTCGAATGTACCTACATATGGTATTCATTTTCTATCCATTTTATTGCTGTATTTTATAAATTATTCCTTACTTTTTCCATTCTTTCCAATTTCCTGTTTAACATTTTAACCACATTTTTTCTTACTGCATAACCATATAAGCAAGTTGAAATATGTCTCCATGAAAGGAAAATCCCAAAACAATGTATGACTTTATTTCTAACATTAAATACAGTAGTTATGTGCATGACAATATCCAAGCTAGAAATGATATTGGCTTTAAGCGAATTTCTTTGACATTCTGTAATCATGAAAGGGTACACACAAAAAATATATATATAATAAAAAGACACCGATCATTTGTTTCAAAACAATTCCTCAAAGACATTTTAATAGAAGCAAATTATGAAGAAATATGGAATTTCAATATGCAAAAGATTGGCAATGAAGTGGACTTCAGATTTCAGTTTTTTCTACTACCATAAACGAATAATATTTTAATAATATTATAAACACTGTAATAATAAGCTATCCCTCTGTAAAAATTAGGGTTTAGTGAATTCCTGCTTTAATTTAGGATGCATTTTATAAGGCCTAGACATGAAAAACAAATGTTAATTCTACTGTACTGGAGAGAAGAAAATGCTATAATAATATCAGAAAACAACTCCTTTACAAACAGTTCACCAGAACATAACACGTTATTGTTAGTTGGACAAAAAATAATGCATTATTAAAATTAAGTACTTGAGAGGTTTTCTAAAACCTATAAAAAGCAGGCTTTAATAACAATTGTTAATACTTCATTACAAATACTATAAGGAGTAGCAATTAGTGCTTTAGAGCTTATACCTATTATGCTAAATGCATACATCTGCACAAGATAAGATAACAAATACGCCTTTCAAAATCTGAATGTCAGTAAAAACAATCCACATAATGCTAGAATTAATTACACTGTAGACAGAGTAGCAGAGTTTTGCGAAGTTTAGGCATTGGTCACAACATCCTGCTATAAAGTCAAGCCATGGTGGGCTTGTTCTGGGAACTTACAAAATCCTACTAAACCTGAAATAAAAACAGCATTGTGGCTAAACTGAGTGCGTAGTCAGGCCCCCTGTTTATTGGTTTCCTTGTTTTCTTTTTAGTGAGACTTTGTGTTTTCTTACAGTAAGTCGGAGCCTGAGTCAATATTGAAACCGCTGATTTTACAGTTTGGCAAGGTGGAGCTGCCAGAAATAATACCTGTTGATCCCCCTTTTGCTAATTTTCTTCAGCATAGAAATCTCTGATTATTTCACATGCACAACAGTCATGATAAAGTCTTCTTTGTAGAACCTTTTAATGATTATAACAATTATTATATTTTTAGGTCATCTTACAATTTTATGAGCTGTAAAGGAAAAACATCAATACAGACCACACAGACGATACAAGATATATAATAACATCTGTCTGCACTGCTGACCGGGTGATCGATGCTGATGTTTGTAGAATGTTGCATATATTCATTACAACTCTGGATACTGAAATCCCAGTTGACTATAAGCTTTGCAACTGAAAAATACTTTTACTGCAATTTCACTGCTAAAGTAAGAAGTTTGGGACACACACTTTTTCGTTTTGAATGTGATCCAGATCTCCAGGAGTAAATGGTACTTGGATTACAGACTTTATATTTCAAAGTTATACATACTATGCAGATACATAGGATCACATATAAAATTACATGGGGCAAACCACCCACAGTCCAAACTCTCTAGTTACACCCCTCTTCCTCTGAAGGTGCCATAAAGCAGCATAATGTGTTATGTCATGATTTCCTAACCTACTCAAAAGCAAATCTCAGCAAAATTAGCAAGTCATTCATATAATACAAAGCTGGGGGGGGGGGATATCATATATATATATGTATATACATATAACACATAACCTAACATTTTTTTGCTATGGGATGCAGTTGCAGTCAAGTGACAATAAATCCTCAAGGGACTCTTTTCATTCCAAGGTGGGAAAGGTTATTCAAATGCTCGATAGCCAAAGCTGTATAATTTCAATCTATTTGAACTGGGATAGTTTTCAGACAAATTACAAGAAAAGCAGACTTCCGCTACCTGGAACATAAATGGCTCCCATATGCCACCAATCAGCCCCTGATTTAAACTGCGCTCCAGGCTAATGAGCCATTCGACGCTGTGATCGCACTGGCTGTTCTGCACAAACAATAACTCTCAGGCACACCTGGTGGTGGGCACACCCGTGTTTGTGCAGACGTGCACCCGAGACCCTGAAATGCTCTGTCAGACAAATATAGTTATCCTGACTGAATGTGTGCAGACGAATCTGTCCCATTACATTATAAGTCTTCAAATAGGACATGGGGTACAATTGCTTTCTCGTTCTCTAAATTATGCAGACATTCTTAAAGCGCCATGCCTTGTTATAGACAGAGGATTATCCGTTTTTTTCCTTTCTATTGTACCAATGTAGTGGTGGCAAGATGAAGATAACCTTAAGGCACTAATGACAGTTATTGTTGCTTTTGCTTATATCACGTCTGCTCAGGCTATGTTTGACCTTGATTAAAAAATACATTATTATCATATTTATACCCCACTGTGTTTTAAAAAAATAGAATTTTACAAGTTGTGTCCAGTGGCATTATGCACGTACGTCAGCAGCTTTTCACTCTGTAGGAAGTAGCCTGGTTGGACTAAGATCCCCAAATAATAAAATACACGAATAAAGCTCACTGCGGGCGCTCATTAAGTCGCACAGTGGCAGAGTTCTTCTGGAAAGTAAGCACTTCATTAACTTTGAATGCCCTGCACTTTAGTGGCAGTTTTCGGATAAAGAAATCTGAGGTTCACCTGCTTCTGCTGTTGAACAATTTAAAAATTATCAAATAAATTATAATGGCGGAGAAAATTCATCTTAACAGACCCTCCATTGCAACTGCGGGGGCGGAAACGCTGTCCCAGTAAACTAGTAAACTACATTCAAACAACTTTCACTCACTTTTCCTCCACTGATACAAATAGTAGTGTAATGTACTGATGTTTCTACTGAACAAGGTAAGGCAACACTTCGAGCTCGCAGCTGCCTGTAATTCAAGCCTGCGTATCATGTTTTTTTTTTTTTTTTTTACATTTTTACACTGGATCCCATGTCTGCCACGTTTTACAACAACATAGACAAATGCCTTTAAGAAACAGTTCATTTTCCCCCTTCTGTTGTGCCCCTATAAATCCTTGAGCTATGGAACATGCTTTTGAAGTTGAGAGATTTAAGCAATCAGCATTGAAATGAAAGTGTTGAATGAACAATCCATTACTGTGAGGTATTAGAAGACATTCATGAAAAGAATATCTTAGTTTATGGTATAGGCAAAGTCTACGCATTAGGCACTGATGTCACCAATGCAAAATATAACCATTATTTGCCTTGAAAAATGATAGAACGATGCTGTTCAAGTTATTGGAAAAACAACAAAAGTCTCTGAATTATGTTACTATAATTTCAAGTAGCAAATACATCAGTTGTATTTAATAAAAAAATATTTATCAAAACGTCTTATAACCTAATAACACTGCCTATATTTATGATCAGTTTTATTCCATGACAGTATATTTGTGTTGGGAGTGGGGTCATGTGTCTGGTGTATGTGGGCGGAGGCCATTAAGCTTCAATTACATTACAGTTTTAATATAGATAACAGCCTAAAATACAAGCAATACTAAGAAGTCTTATTCTAAACCAATCCCAGAAGCTGTTTTGATATTAACAAGTTTAGCTGTATAGTTTTCATCTGACATTTACAAACTGGCCTGTTTCTGTGTGCCCAGGACTATGAGGAAAATGTTTCTGAAGTCATGAGGCGCGTTTGGAAAGCCGTGTAAGAAAGAATGAATCTGGCTCCTTCCCACCCCAGACAAAAAAATACCCTCTTCAACAAATACCCTTTCTAACAACATTAAACTTTAGTGTTACCACATGAAAACAGAAGGCACATTAAATCAGAAATGTGAGAAAGCAGACTGAGGGAGTGTAAGTTTTGGCACTGAAGGTACTTGCCGTCCCCATCTGTTATGATACTTAGGCAAACTTTCTGTTGGACACATTTCGGTCTGTTCTGCAATGCTGAAATGAGTACCTGCCTTAACCACGCTTATCTTTGTTTACAAACATGTTTCGGGATCTTACAAATGCACTAAAATCATTTTAAGAACAAAATGCACTTTCACCTGTAATGCAAATCAAATTCGTACCCATTTGGCTTGTTTGACTTTGCCCGAACAGAGAACACTGTTTTCAAACATGGTTTACGATCAATAAAAACAACAATAACAACCAAACAAAACAAGATATTTAAAAATAAAATAATTAATCAGTACATTAACCAAATTAAAATAACTAAAATGCACATAACAGCAAAGACATGCTATTGTACACAGGGCACGCACTGTACTGTACACACATGCACCCGAACAGCTCATTTACACAGAGGTTTTGAGTTCAAGTAGTAATTTCTGTGTTATCATTCGGTTCGAGCACAGATCGTAACAGACCAGCACTGTGTTTACAACGTGGCTTTAAAAATGTTCCGACAAATGTCTGACTGGGGTTCAGTGAACAGATCTGAAACTGTTGCTAGTGTGAAAACGAGACCAGTGACCTGCTTCCACACTATGCTGTTTATATCCAGTGTGAAATTCCTTCTGAAATCAGTATGGCCAACACATAGCGTTCCCTTAGAAAACGGCTGCACGTTATTCTGAGGGGAAATGCTCTCCATTGTCAGCCTCAGAGACCTGACACGTTACACCAATTTCGAGGACAGAGCCCTCGTTTTCCTCATTAACATTCCTTTGCGAGACAGACAATGAAGCTGTGAAGAAAATGCAGTGTCAGCAAACCGTGGGGTCACTCCTGGGAACTCAGCACAGGAAAGCTGCATATTTCTAACGGGTGTGCTTGCAGACTACTAATCACCTCATGACAACAGTTACTAGGTGATTAATAGGGGTGTGTCATATATATATATATATAAAATATACAGCTCTGGAAAAAAAATAAGAGAGCTGTATATATACAAAGATAGAGAGATAGAGAGAGAGATTGTTTACTTTTTTAGTAATCCTATATAATGCATTTTCTCCTGATTGCTATTCAAACACAAGTTGAGATATCTATTGGCCTAAAAAACATTTAAAGGGTACTATTCAGAAATATCAACACAGCTCTGGCAAATGTTTATAAATAGAGTACATTACAAATCCTAAAGACAAAAACTGAAGACACATAATAGGGTTCACTGTGAAGTATCATGATTTCCCTTATAATTCTTATTCTGGCCAATAGTACAAAAGAGCTGAAATGCTTTAATGTGAGCTCACCTGTAAATTGAATTGAGGTTTCTACTCTCCTTAACCAATTTGATTTCTGAAAAGCAATATCTAAGGGTGGCTGTTATTTATACGCTGAAGACACATCTGGTAATGGTGTCATTCTGGAGATGAAAGAAAGATCACCCCTTGTTCGCACAGTCTCTCATACTGTGAAGAAATCCAGGGTTTCAGCTAATTCCCTTTTCTACCGCACCAAAGGTTAAGAGTTTTCTTCTTTTCAACGGTGACTTTCTATAGCTGTATTTGAGGCCATTCAAACCAACAGGAGGAAATTCGAATCCTGATGGGAGAGTGGGAGTGGACCATCGTTTCTACTTAATTCCTGCTAAAACTGGGCCAATCAATTAATTCATGCAGTGGTGCCAAACATTCCTACACATCAGTCATGTTTGATATTGTGCTGCTTTACAGGTTTATAATGTAGTTTATCATAGGGTTTATATTCGTATATAAATCTCAACAGACCGAGGTTAGAGCCATAATAACTGGAAATGAATGTGCTTAGATGGCAAAACAGCAACCCCTTTACAACTGTATTAGAGCACAAAACACAACATCTGAAACACTTGGCGTCAGATTGATTGTTGTGGTCATCTAAATAAAAGATGATCTGTTTCTCTTAAAAACAGTTTACCGAAACCGTTCTACAGCAGGGGTCTCTCATCCTGCTCAGGGTGGGCCAAGGTCCAGCAGGTTTCTCAGCTCTCTGTCAACAACTCTCAGATGTGTGAGGAAAAATAAATTGGTTTTATGAGAAGAGCTAAGACAGAAAAGCTCAAAACACATAGTCTCCTTTCCATTTAGAAAGTCACAAATGAATACGGGCAGACTACAGGTCAAGTGTAAGCATATGCAACCTTGTTTATTTATTTTTCCAGTTTGCCAAGACTGCATTTTGGTTAGATTTGCATGCACTTGATCTGACCGAATTTGTGAAATGTCAGTGTCCGATCAATCAACAGTATACGCACACCGTCTCAGTTTGTCCGTTACTAACACTCAGCGTTTTGTCGTGGGATTTGCATGAATACAGTCCTCTTCATTAATGTAAATCTGTCAGCTGCCAGACTTTATCACATGTGTGTGCTGGGATACAGTTACAGAGACAAATACTTTCCTTCTCAACACCACCTACAGGAAGTTCATATTGAATCAAATTTAAGAATATGTAAATTCAGAGGCAGGCAATGTTACACATCAGGTTTCTGAATAAATAATGCATAAGGATTAAATATACATTTGCTGACTCTGGTGTCTTTAGCTGGAGCTGCAGAGGTAACTGTATTGTAAAAGATCATAGCCTAACTGCTTATTTTAGAGAAGAGAAGTATTAAATTGAAGCTAATATTCTTTCCCACTGTGAAGTAAGGTAACATTTATCAATATGGAATATGTTCCCATAATACACAGAATACAATCCAAATGTCATATAGAGTTTATTTTGATCTGAAATCCACCGAGGAAAATGGCTCACCAATCCCTATGTAACCCACTTGTTGACTCAGAAAAGAGCTTATCTGTATCAATTATTCATATCTGAAAAGCTTCACTCTTGTAATTAGTATTCTGAAAATGCCTATCTATATACCCAACATCTGTAGCAGCATTTCTCCCTAGTAAAAATTAAATGCAGATCAATAAATACAATAAATTGGCTTCCCAAAGACTGCCAGAAGAATTAGTATACAGGTAAAACATATTGTATTTTTAGAATTAAATATGATATGAAAATGTGTCTGAATAACAGTTGCACTAGATATGTAGTCTAAGTAAGTTGAGCAATGAAATAAATAAGTACTTCATGCAGCATGTTCAGAAGACTCTCAGATTCAGTCATTTACACGCACTTGCATCATGTCCACACCCTCACAGTGCGTGAACATCGCTATGACATGATATAGTCCATATGACTGCAGACACAAGATGCTCCCGGGCGCAGTGCATGCGTTGCTCGGGCAGGATGAGAGCAGCAGACACACATCTAGAATATTCCAACGCACGGCGCACCAGATGCGTACAACTTGCACATCTGTGCACATCTGTGTACCAGGTTACATTACACACCACTGCTGTTTCATGTGGCCATTCATTTGTGTAATGCTCGTTTATTTATTCATTTTAAAACTAGGAGTGAATTGAAATAAATACATGTATGCATATAGTTATATTAATCATGCAACATAAAATAATGTGATCAAGCAACACAAATAATAGAACAAATAACTAAGCTGTAGTATCAAAAAACATATGCATATGTTTAGGTAGGCATAGTGTGTGAATCCACTGCGCTGCTGTCCTGACAATAACAAGTCTTGATCGGGGGGAGGGGGGGGGGCTGCAGACACAGTGGTCGTGCTCGTGTGGTGTAGTTTTCCGCCAGTCTGCGTGGGTCTGCGCTGCTCCACCAATGGGATCGGTGGAACTCTGCACATCTGCGCAGAACTGCGTGAATCGGCGCTACAAGAACGAGTCTGGTGCTGGGGAGCCCCTTTTGTTTAAACAAAACCCACGATTGCCTTTAATGGTTTTAACGCTTTCTTCTGTTCGAAAAGAGGGAGAACAGATACCGTTTCTACTCAAAGCGGAATCAGGGAATGAAAGGGGCTGGTTTAATGCCCTGACTGTGTTTTAACAGCCACGCAGCTGCTCGGTTGTTTTGACTGCGCAGGCAGACGCAGAGCAGCCACATGTTTACCATCCAGCAGCTCCGCTTACTGGCGTGACCCGTGTGAGCAGCAGTGGCCATCAAACAGCAGCTTACTCCATCACAACACAAACGCAGCAAACACACACACACTCTCCATCGGCTCACTTCCCAAGGGGAGACTATCATGCATGTTATATGCACCATGTTAAGTTAATAAACCACTGATTTGGCTAAAATCTGCAGAAGTGGAAAAGGGGTGCACAGTGATGCATCTGTGCATTGCGATGGTGTGTGTGATCTGGTGCTGAACTACTATAGTGCTTTGCTCCACGTTGCCAGTTTCCTACAGGAGCTTTCTTGTGTTATGGATCAAATATACAGTAGTGACTCAACGTGCAAACACATCACAATAACAAGGGAAAACATGGTCTCTTACTCAGCACACTGGACTGACAAACGTTACCTGGATCTCTGCAGCTCAAAGGCAGTGCTGCCGATCTGCCCCGCGTCCATGCAGCAGTAATTTTGAGGCTGCTGCCTGGCAAAGGTGGCAGGTAGGATTCCCTGAGTGAAAGTCTGCAGCCTCCCCCTGGCAGCCGCCGCGGACACTGCGGGGTACGGGGAGCTGAAAGCGGGCTGCCCGGCGTGCACCCCGCAGCCGAAGCCATCGTTTTCCGCGTCGGCGCACAGCGGGGCTGCCACCGAGCTCAGCCCGAAACTGCTGCGGGCGTTACTGTACAGCAGAGCCTGGTTCGCAGCAGCGAGCGCCTGGGCCGCCGCCGCCGGATACATCGCCCTCTCTGCAGAAACCAGGCTCGGTCTAGTCCGGGCTTCAACTGCCCCGTCGGAGTTGTCGCCGTCATCCTGCACCGGCCGGCCGTCCAGGGAGATGTTGCTGAGGAAGGAGAGCGCCGCTTGTCTGCGCCGCGGGTCGATGCGCTTCCTCTCGATGCTGGGGGGCTTGATCTGCAGGGTGGCCGCGCTGGAGCTGGTGGCGGCCGCCATGGTGTGCACTGGCGCAATGGATACGGCGGGGCGAGCTGTGCTGGCTTTTCAATGGGAATGTGTTAGTATTTATACGTGCACTGGCACAATGCGGACGCTATGATCGCTCTTGTGTGTGTGCTGGGTGCAGGGGAGGTGGGGCAGCGCGTAGGAGACGCACACTCCTCCGGCCAATGAGGGGTGAGCTGTCGCTGTTGTTGAGAGCCACATGGCCCCGCAAGAGTTACATAAAGCGGGGCGGGCGGGGCCGTGAAGCGTTACGCAACGCCTGGCCTGTTACGCCGAGATAAGAGTTTGCAGGGTGTGAAAACACTGGATCCGTGCAGGCCGTTGGATGAAGGATTATTATTAGTGTGTGTAGCTAATAGGGTTTTAAAGGTGTGTAAACCATTCACATAAACATGTCAGTTATGCATGCGTTGGATAAACACTGGCCACAAAAAGTAGCACTCATGTTGTCAGACTGGTCTTACCATTTACCAAGCATATGTTTGATATTATCAGGTGTTCCCGGAGAAAAGTCAGATGCAGCCGGCCTGCAATACACTCATCAGGTGTTTGTGGGACTGGGAAAAACTACAGATGGTTAAGACATCCAGAAGGGCTTCATTGTTGGTGCAAGCTGACATAAGAACATAAGAAAGTGTACAAGCGAGAGGAGGCCATTCGACCCATCGTGCTCGTTTGGTGTCCATTAATAACGAAGTGATCCAAGGATCCTATCCAGTCTATTTTTAAATGTTGCCAAATGTTCAGCTTCAACCCCATCGCTGGGGAGTTTGTTCCAGATTGTGAAGCCTCTCTGTGTGAAGAAGTGTCTCCTGTTTTCCGTTTTGAAAACCGTGCAGATGACCACAGCCATAGGACCAAGGATGACCACGTCTTGAATGCTTGGTTGAGTGAACAGTTGGTTTGGAGGAAATTCCAACATCTGTGGCATGTGCTGAGACACGCTATGCCATCAGTCATCAAGGCGCTGGAGATTGGACTGCTGGAGGAATGGAGTAACATGTACGTGTACCCTCCAGGATATTTTAAAATGTGTGCTGCAGTGCAGTAATTATTTGGAAATGTGCTTTCTCAGCACAAGGAGTTTTCTAATTTGTTGGCCAGAGTGTAGCTATTAATGTTTAACATTGTACGAAAGAATGCAATAATGCTACAGCATTTGTAGCTCTATAACTTTTTACTCAGTAAGCTAAATACAGAGTGCACAGTGATCTAAACTTGGCATGTCAACCTATATGCCTTATTCATAATTTAACTTAAGCAGCCAGATCTATTTGAAGACAAAAGTAATCTAATCATGTTTAATTTTTAAAATGACTTCTCAATTTCTGTAGTAGAAAAAAATAGTCCATGTCCTTGAGCTTCCAACTTAATCAAACCCTTTAGACAGGTCTTCCCTTCAACATTCACTGAGATTTAAAACAAGAGACCAGACCATGGAGTGGCTTTGGCTTCGCACTCTGTAGGAAATGCAGAAAGACAAACACACACATAGCGATTCATGTTACATTTCAAGAAACAAAATAAAAGAGATCATTTGGCAACAAACTTTTAAACTCCTTACATGCTTATTACAGTATTATAACACTTTCAGAGGTCATCAGGGGCAGATTTCACAACATTACATTTTTGCAAATGAACTTAACTGAGGCGGGGGGGCGGGGTGAGTTAGCCGCTGAGAGCTTTTTAATGAGGCAAAAATGAGGGAGGCACGTCTATTAAATTGTTGTTTGGAAGGTTCTGTTAAATTTGCTTCTGTATCACATATGTGCACATAGATAACTGAGGCCACTTAGGGACATTTTTAATAATTTTCCAGGATATGTAGTTTCAATCTGTTTTTGAAGCAGTCTGTGGACACTGGGGGGAATTTATAATGGATTTCACAACTAACTGCAGCTTGCAACATTCTCAGTAGAAGACAAAACAAGTCTTTTCATGTTTAAAAAGAAAGGAAATCAGACATGTTTTTTTCTGTAGCCAGTGTTTAAGCACAATAGGCATTTTCATGTCAGTATTTTTAGATTTTTGACATTCATGCAACAGACCTAGTGGCCATTGGTTTTAAATGAAAGTAACTTGAATGATTGGATGCAGGGAAAAGGTTCTTTATAGAAATCAAAACAGCAGGTTTTATATGTAAAATAAAAATGATTATGTATTGTGTAGAGTTTCCTGCTTACAGTACGGTTAGGAGCTCTACATTGTCCGTAGTTGTGACATTTCCAGTCTTGATGAAGCCTGTGTCTGTTATTTAATTCTTAGTTCTGGCTTTTTGTGAAAAAGCCTTATGTTTTCAATTAAATCCTGAGACTGGGAGACCGACTGAGAGTGACACGGTTTCTTCCAAACCACACCCTGATGACATTCGATGCTTAGTATAGAGCATTATCTTGTTGGAATAGAATTTCAGAATGTTAGGAATTAGGAAAACGCAGGTTCTAGTCTGAGTTCAAGAACACATTTTGCCTGCACATACAAAGTTTGCCAACAACCATTCATGAGACACAGCCCTAACCTATAAAATACCACCACCAAAAAATGCCAGTGCAATCAGGAAGAATATCCCCTGACAATGACAGCGCCAAGAGTTCCAAAGCCCTTCAAGTACTGGGCGGTTGGTGTAAACCTGAATGAGTTTGTATTGTGGCTTTGAGAAATGCTACACAAGACAAGCACAAATAGAGTGTCTACAAAACACGAAACAGCACTCTCTGAGGATGCTTTTCTTCCAGTGCTCAGTTTGTGTCTCCAGATATGACTTTAATGCACTGCAGACATTTCACAGAACCGTGGAAACATTAAAAGACCCAAAAATAAACATAGCCTTTATATCCAACTAAACTGGCCAAGCCCACCCACATATAATGCATTATTTTAAAACCATCTCTCTACTGCTCCTTTTGATGTAACCTTTCTATGAAATGCTCCAATTCTAAGACCTACAAATCAGAAGGGAAGACATGTTTAACATTAAAGGACTGACAAAAAAATATGATCCCAGTTTACCAGGCCTCTGTATTAGACATGTATGTCACACTGGGTTTCTAGAAGTTAATGTTGATGTTAAATAATTAGTATGAAAGACTTCACAGCTGACATAAGTGAAGGTCTTCATCTCCTTCTTGAAATTCTAATCGAGTTTCTAGTACCCATGCAGTGAAGCCTGTGATGGAAACATAATTGCGATCACACTGTGTAGCATCACATATGTACAGCTTCAGGAGTTTATGAAGCAGATAATTAGGTTCTTACACATGGATATTTTCTGTTATTGATGCCTGGTTATTAACACGTTACCCCTGCAGTGTTCATTATGCGTCTGAAAACACCTGTGCATTCGTTTGGATTGCAGAAAATATGGTTTAGCAAATATTCCAAAGGCATTTCAAATTAATTTTCTTTGAAATCAGTAGACCATCAAAATGAAACTAATAATTATATGTAAATAGTTTCACTAATGTGTATATATATGTGCTTTTTATTCAGAATGGCAATGCCCCCCGGCAGATAAAAGTTTTATGTAGCAAAAAACTATTGTAATTATAATGACAGTAGGGTACTAAACATATATACATATATATTGAAAATAACAAAGAACAGGTAGGTACAAATAGATATTTTTAAAAGCAGACTCACGTATTTTAAAATAGGTATTTGACTGAATCTTCAAAACAAAACAATGTTCCATACTGAGATCACATATTCTTCAGAGAGATGTAGAACATGTTGTGCTCTAGTTACCATATTGTTATCCAATTAAATATTTAGTGAATTAACTTTCTCTCGAGCTGTGGAGGCACGGCAAAATGCAACTCACAGACCCCGAGCCGGGAGATGAACTGGAAGTAAATATGCAGACATGGCAGTTAGTAATGAGCTAACAGCATGTATGCCAAGACAACATATTTCATTAAAGCATCCTACACACCCAGAAATTGCCTCCAAATCCTTGAAAGTTATCAGTAAATTCTTTCAACATATCCACAGTATAGCTCTACTTAATCAAACTTAGAATTAATCATTTTAACAACTGATTTTAACACTTACAAACCAATAAGGATTTTTAGCTTTACTGCTGCTTATCCTAACTGACATTGGTTCCTTAATGTGTGTGTTACGGGTAACTGAGAGCCACAGGGACGAGGAAGGAAAACGAATGGCTTTGCCAAGCATAGCTAGCAAACCTGCAAAAGACAACAAACATTTCCAGATGGACACGGTTAAATACACACAGTATATCTCTGTTGGTAGATCTCAAAAACTATTACCTTTACAGGATAATCCACCTCTTTTTAGAGCCTCTTCCACTACACTAGGGAATCATCAATGACAACATCAAGTGCCTTTTAAAGATTATTCCAGCATCATTGCTATGAAACCTTGGATTCATAGAATTCAAAGGGATACCCTGCGGTTATCTTTTATCTCAGGGTTTTTTGATTGAACTCTAACACTCTCTCAGACCCATCAAAGTACAGCTGTGCTAGAAGGACCAGGATTCGTACAGCTACAAAGTTTAGGAATTAGCAGACCTTTTTTGTGACAGGAATTATAATTTAACAAGAACAAAAAACAACAACAAAAACTTTGAATTCACTTATCTTTTACCTACTATGCTATGAATGTGGAAATGAGGATATAAGCTAGTGCTGTGTGTACCACAGACATCGCAAACCAATGATGCACTATTTATTGAGGGGAATTATTGTAGTTTCCGGGGTCAAAGGTTAGCATGGGGATGCTGTGATTGGGGGAGCCGATCATGGGAGCAAGGCCATATATATATATATAGGATGCCCCGATTCCTGCGATAAGACAAAGTTCAGTGTTTTTCTTGTGAAAGCTGTCTGTGAATACTATTGTTTGTACCCCTCCCAACTCTTCTTATTTATTGTTTTGTTAAATAGCAATAGCAAACGCTACATTTGGTGTCAGATAAGTGGATACGTGGTTACACACATACTGCTGTATTATCACTGTTTTTGACAAATATATACTTCTACTCAAATACTTATATGGACACTAACATAACTGCTTTTATACTGCCTACTAACTATACTATCACTTACACATTGCACTCCCAACCTAATTTCTACCAATACTACTACAACTTACACAAATCTACAAACTAGCACTGATAGTAACATACTACCATAGCATTGTGCAAAATGATCAGATACTTTAAATTGATACTCATGAGCTCATACTGTAGATTGTACAAATAAGTAGTTCATTCTATATATGGAAAAATACTGGAATGTTATTAAATAGAAAATAATATGAGTGCAACTTTTGATATCACGGTAATTATAATCTAGAAAATGTTTGTTGACACAGGTCATGAGAATATTGAGGAGGGTTCTGGGTATTTACTTTGTGATCCCTATCCAACAAAACTATACATTGTAGCACGTAGCAAATCAGACTGGAGCCGCACTTATCAACTGGCAACATCCTCTTGATATCTCCCAGAATCATTTCAAAGCTGAATTATTACATTTATTTTGAAATATCATTTGTAATTGTATCCTTTTCTCTGTAAACTAAAATCCAGATACATGTGACAGGGGACGACAGGAGGATGTCACTGCTTGTAAGGATGAATATTAATTTATTAACTCCTACTAACACGTGACTACATATAAACCAATCACTGTAGGGATTGTGATAGTTAATGGATGTGTGAGAATTGAAAATTGAATTGGCCTTGTTGAAGGATTAAGCTCTGCAGCACAATTTAATCTGTTGATTTTGCCAATTGTGTGGCTGAGTTCAGAAAGAAATAATTTCAAGTTTTCAAAGAAAGACAACCAGTCTTGTTGTTTCTGTAAAACCATTCAAAGGACGGCTGGAACCCTGTGAAAGACAGAAAACCCTGAAATGTCGTATGCCGGCAGCAAACGAGATGCCAGGTTGTTTACCTTTGTTGGGAACCAAGATAAGGTGGATGTAAATAGAAGAAAACATCTTATGAACTACTTTGTAGACCACAATACTAGGTGGAAAATGCGAGTCTCAAGCCTTGCAATGTATAAAAACAGATTATCTATTTGTAATATCAATTGTTATAAGATGCGTCTAAGTAACAATGTGCTTTTTTCTGGCTGAGGTTTTTGGACGAAGTGTGAGAAATGTGGAGTAAAGCGTTTTACAAATGCAAACAGAATTTTCTATCTTTTTAAATTGAAGATTGTAATGGGTTTAAGAACCACCATGAGCAGCAGGTTCATGAC